>NC_029792.2:40786670-40791312 GCF_000816755.2 Arachis ipaensis
ATATATATATATATATATATATATCCTTACCCTTACCTTGGCCCCATTACAACCTTGAAAAGACCTCTTGATGTTTGCATTGGTATATTAATTGTTGTTGATTGGTTAGGTGAAGAACAAAAATTAGAAAGCATGATTAGAGAAGGATAGAGTGATTACCCTATACACTAGAGAGATTAAGAGCGTACATACATCATTAGTGAGGGTTCAATGCTTAAATTCTATGTTCTCTGCTTTCATGAGCTACCTTCTTGCATTTTTGTCTGTTGTTCCTGTATAAGAATTAAATTAGTGGAATTTCATTTGTGATTATCTTGAAGAGCTTATTTACTTTTGACCAAGTGGACAAGAATCATATAGTTGCATTCACATATATAGGTTGCATTGCAGTGCATGAGTTTTACATGTTCCTACTCATTCATTTTATCTCCTTCAACTAAGCATGAGGACATGCTAATGTTTAAGTGTGGGGAGGTTGATAAACCATTATTTTATGGTTTATATTATGTTTAATTGTGTGGTTTTATCAAATCTTTACCCACTTATTCATTAAATTAGCATGTATTTACAATTCCTTCCCAAAATTACCCCATGGTTGAAAAACTGCTTCCAAGAGATTTTTAATTATGTATTTTAATTCTCCTTTATTCCATTCGATGCCGTGATCTGTGTGTTAAGTGTTTCAGGCTTTATAGGGCATGAATGACCTGGAGATTGGAAATGAGGCTTGCAAAAATGGAAGGAACACAAGAAATTGAGGAGATGACCAGCGAGAAGTGACGCGGACGCATGACTCACGCGACCACGCGAAATAGAGGAAAATGCAATGACGCGTCCGCGTGCCTGACACGAACGCATGGAATGGAAACTGCACAAGTGACGCGAAGGCGTGGACGACGCGTATGCGTGGCAAGACAAGACACTGGATGACGCGAATGCGTGGATGACACGATTGCGTGACGTGCGCGATCTGCAGAATCTGCAGAATTCGCTGGGGGCGATTTTGGGCCCTGTTTTGACCTAGATTTCGGCCCAGAAAAGCATATTAGAGCCAGAGAACATGCAGAGACCAATAACAACATTCATTCCGCGTAATTTTAGTTTTAGATCTGATTTTACTCCTCCTCTAGGTTTTCTCTCTACACATTCATAGTTCTTAGGATTTTGATATTATTGCTTTTTTTTTGGATTGGGATATTGAGGAGAGTTATTACCTCCATTAAGGCTTCATCATTCTAGTTTGTTTCCTTACTTGTCACTTACTCTTTCATATCCTTATTTTATTCAGAGTTACTATTGAACTATTTTTAGAATTTATTAATACAAGAACTATTTCTATTTTTATTGATCTTTTTTATTATTATTTATCATGTCTTTCTTTATTTTCCCTTCTTATTTCATGAATTTCACAATCATAATGAGCGAGTAGTTCCATAACTTGATTGGGAGTTGATTGAAAAGAGGACCTTGAGTTGGATGCTCAAGAGTAAAATTATAATTGGGATTATCATTGGATCGCCATCTAATCACTGACACTAACCCTTCCCAAGGGAGAGGATTAGAACTTGTGAATAGAAACTGATTCCAACTTGCTTGACTTTCCTTTATCCGGTAAAGGATAACTGAGCAGACAACCTTCAATTATCATTTGATCTTGAGAGAACTCCATCAAGGATAGGGCTTCCAACTAATCTACTCCCAGTCAAGGTTTTTATTTAAATTACATAAATTATCTTATTTAATTTCCTGTCTATCAAACTCAACCCTTTTTAGAAAACATCTGATTAATAAAATAGCACATCTTTCTGTAACTCGTTGGGAGACGACCTGGGATTCATACTCCCAGTATTTTAATTCTAATTTTGTGACAACCCTTTTTAAATTGATAAGCGGAATTTTGGTTGGTTGAAAACTATACTTGCAACGCATCTCTTATAATAATTTCTTAACTTGCCAATTTTTGCCACGTCACATGGAAATATAAACCTTTCAGCTTCGATTTCTTGTGATTCGTAACTCCAATAAAAAATCTAATCCAATCAAAGTGTTCGTATCTTTCTCCTTTTCATGCTGATGTCACTTTTGTTGAAAGAAATTGATGGTGGAGCTGCTGTCCCTCCATGCAAAGTTCGGCCGAGGGATCCCCGGAGTTAGAATAGCCGATTTTGACGTTTTCTTCTTCAATTTCTCATTCAGAAACCTTTCCTGAAGCTTCTGTTGTTGTGATTTTTGCACATGGAGGTTGGGTTTGATAATTTGGTAATAATTAAATGTGAATTTGATAAGTGAATGTTGGTTTGATTGTTTATTGTTTGAGTTTGATTAAGTTTATGTTGAATTTTTGTTGAATTATTGTTGTTTGCTTGAGAATTTGGTTCGACTATGTATGAACAGCCAGTTGGGGTGTTTTGATTATTTTGGAGCTATTGTGATGTGATATTTTGAGATAAATTTGATGAGGTTTGATGACCGCGAGATTAAATTAAAAGCTGTGAAAAATTAGTTACCGAAACTGTTGAAAAACTAGTTAAAAATTAAGTAATTTTGATGAATTTTTTATGAGTTTAATTTGGTTCTTTAAAAAACACAAAATCCCCATGTTTTGACTATTTTGTGGCCAAAATATAATTAAAAAAGAGTCTGGGGCTAGATGTTGAATAAAAAAGATTTGTGAGTTAAAATAGAATTTTTAGAAGTTTAGTGATTAAAGTATAATTTATAAAGAGTTTGGGGTCAAAATAAATTTTTAAAAGTTTTAAGAATTATATTAGCTGATTTTGAATTATTAAAGAAATGATTATATTTTGAGTTTTATCGAGAAAAATATTATGTTTAAATTTAATTTATCAAGAAAAGAGTTTGAGAAACGGTATGGATGGGACCCGAGAAGGGTAGCAAAGTCCCAGTTATAGAGGAGGTGCTGTTAAAATTTTTAGAAGAACTCTGAGAAATTTTATTTTGGTTAATTTGGATTGAAAGAATTGTTTTATTTTATTTTGATTTATTTAAGAAAAGAAGGAATTATGTTTGAGTTTAAATGATTTGGTTTTGAAATGAGATATGTGACCCCGGGTAAGAGGCAGTGGCGTTGTCTACTTGTTTCGGGAAAGAGATGAGGAAAAAGAATGAAGAAAATTGAGTTTGGTTATGAAATTGAATGAATATGATAAATGGGACATAGTTGAGGATGATTGATGACAAGTATGTCTGTATTTTCTCTCTGGTTGTAAAGGTGACAGGGCACTTATTCCCTCTAATGGTGACAGGACACATAATCCCTCTAATGGTGACATGGCACGTATTCTCTCTAATGGTACTAATGCGCAATAGAGAGACAGTATCCGGGTTAGCTATCGAACATGTCGGCTTGACTATATAACCGACAAATGAACTCATTAGCCATAGGACAGACATGCATCATACTTGTTTGTGCATATTTGTTTGTGAGTATGTTTTCTGTGATTGTGGATGTGCTATATGATCGTTTGATTTCTGTGTTATTTATTTGTTAAGTCTAAATGTATTCTATTGCTCGTTGCTGTTGGCTATGATAATACAATGAATATGACCATACACCCCGACTCTACTAAGAACTCCGCAATTCTTACCCCATATTTTCACCCCTTTCAACTACAAGTGCGAAGGTTTAGTGCACAGCTACAGGAATATAGAAGATTATGTTTACGAGTTACGTTGTTAGAATTTATTTTTCCTACGCCTTGTTAGTTAGAGTTTTATTCAGAGGATATGTTTTGTAATTGCTTTTGTATGTAATACTATAATATATTATTAATATTAAGTATGTGAGTATGTGTTGTTTGTTCTTGTTGGAAAAGTTTTAAGTTTTTAGTAAAACCATCGATAGATTTACACTTAAAGTCTCATATCTTATTATTTAATATATGAGGGTCATCGTAATATCCCCGCTATCAGAGTGGTGCACCCAGAAGCGTGACATTCTGATGATAAGGGTGTTACACTCCACACCTTCAACTGCGATGACAACAGCAACAACTTTCCTTTCTCTCCTTCCTCTCTTCTCTTCCTTCATCCTCTCATTCACTTTCTTTCTCTTCTCTTTTTTTTTTCTTCATCATTTCATATTGTGAGAGTGAGTAAGAAATGTAGGTGTATATCTAAGATTAGAAAAAGAAAAAAATATTTAGGAGTGGATCCTATGTCTTATTTATTTATTTATTTTTTCTGGTTATTATAAATGCTATATTGGTCTATGTGGATTGTGAATTTCTTTCCTAGCACGTAATGCCTAAACTTGGCAACAGCTTTTGTTATTGGAATTTTATAATTGGGACAACTTCTTAGAGAAATAAGGAATAAAATGTGTACACTGCTTAAGCATTGCACTCGAAACCGTGCCTAAGGCATCCGTTTTGATCTTGAAGGGAAGATCGAAATTCGGTAAGATCAGAAGTGGTTTCAAAGTGATTGTCACCTTTCATTGATTGAAAGCTACCCAGTCTTATCATTCTAATTGAAGGCATCTTTCTTCAACAATTTAGTGAGTGGTGCAGTCATCCCAGCATATCCTCGACTAACCCTTCGGTAGTAGCTGATAGGCCTAACAATCCTCAAAGTTGTTTAATGTTCTCATACCTTTTTCACTCTTTCACTACCTGTAACT
>NC_029792.2:40791885-40802990 GCF_000816755.2 Arachis ipaensis
GAACGCCATTCCCTGAGATTGTATGCCCTACATAATCAGTATGGTAGGTGCCAAAAGACATTTCGAGAGCTTTGCATAGAAAGACTCTCGCTGCAACACTTTCAAACCCCTTCCAATTGTTGTAAGTGCATATTTTAAGTAGACTTATAAACTAGAATGTCATCAAAGAAGATTAAATCAAATCTTCTCAACCATGGTCTGAACATGTCATTCATCAAACTCTAAAAAGTGGTTGGGGCGTTGTCCATCGAAAAGGCATCACAAGCTACTTATAGTGGCCTTGATGCGTACAAAAGACTGTTTTGAATTGATCTTTCTATTTCACCAATATCTAATGATTGCCCGAACAAAGGTTTAGTTTTGAAAAGATATTTGCCACATGCAACTCATCTAATAACTCACCTACGGTAGAAATGAAAAATTTGTCCTTTCTCATAATGTTGATCGTGGGCTCATTAAAGAGATAGGCCTAAAGCTTTGTTTAGTTGAAAAAGAAAAAAGAGAAGAAGGAAGTAGAAAGCAAAGAAGTTGAAATGAATTTTTATTTTTTGTTAGTGAAGCAAAGCATTGAAAGTCCCAAATCAAAACGGCAAAACCCTAGCCCTAGATTCTTTGCCGCCGCCGTCCCCAAGTTCTCAGCACTTCCGCTTCTTCCTATTCCCCCTTTCCAGAACCCAGGTAGCTCGACACGTCGTTTTGCATTGCCTTTAGAAGCCAGAATCAAATGCTTAGCTACACTACACAACAACACAATCTTGCAGCCATAGATATTAATCAATTACCTCAGTTACGGGCTCCTTCAAGGTCTTCCTAGTGACGCGAAACCTTATTTCCAACTTCTCCAGTTCCCTCGACAAAACCTTAGAAATGGCAGAGGTGCTCCTCAAATCCTCCTCCAATTTCTCAATCCTCTGCAGCAGGTTCACCTCCAAGCCATCCTTCACCGTCTCCCTACAAACCCTCCTCCATTGCCGTCTCCGGATCCACGCGCCACTCAAAACTCCAAAAACCAGTGCCAAGGTTCCCCAGACAGCAGCCTTACTCCCAATCGTGGCCAAAAGCTCCTTCTTCAAACACGCAACCACGACGACACAGACTGACGCGAACGCAGAAGAAAGCAGGCACGAGAATTCGATGAGAGAAAGGAAGTAGTCGAAATCAAAACCGCCAGCGCCAGCAGCATGTTTGGGGAAAGAGGGAAGAGGAAGAAGCAGAAGCGCTGAGAACCTGGGGACGGCCGCGGCAAAGAACCTAGGGTTAGGATTTTGCTGTTTTGGTTTGGGACTTTTAATGCTTTGCTTCAGAAGGGGGCAAGAATGATTAGGGGAATTGGAGAAGATGAAGAACGATTGATTTTTTATTTTTTTTGATATGTTTTGCTTTGCTTCAGAGGGAGGGGACGAATGATTAGGGAAATTGGAGAAGACAAAGAACGATTGATTTTTAGTTTTTTTTTTATGTTTTTATTTTGTTGTTTAAATTATTTGAAACTATAAAATTAGGATTAATTGAATTCTAAAATTTAATTAATTTAAAAAGGATATTTTTGTCTAATCAAATAAAGTAAGGATGTTTAAGACTTTTTATAAAATCAAACAAAAAATATTTTTTATTTTTATTTAATTAAAAAGGTGTATTAGTAAAAGTGGTGATATAATATATATTTAAAAAAAAATCAAATGCTGATGTGGAAAATAAATTCCACGTGCCTTATTATTACTTGTCCATATTTTAAATGTATCGGTACGTATGAATTTATCATCGTACCGTAGCAAACACCAAAAATCCTGATTCCAAATGTTCCAAAGGTTTTTTTTAATCTCTTTTTTTCTTTTTCTCCTTCTTTTTATTTCTACATAACGAAAGTATGGTTCCAATTAAACAATATTTTTCAATTAAATCAATTTGAAACTACTGGAACCATCCTCAATAGAAGTGAACAATATTTTCAATGTATCTCATAGTATTGCTGCATTGCAACCAAGACAAAAAAACAAATAACAGAATACTTCACCGACTAAACCTACCCTTGTATGAAGAACTAAACGATATCTCATGTTTACAAATAAATCAATGAGAACTTTAGGAACTAAAATAAAATAAAGCGAATCCAATTTGAAAGCTCAGCTCACATATTGAAATAAACCTAACGCAACATGCAGCAGAAGTAGATGCAAAAAATATTCCATTAGGAACAAATGAAGGGAGAACATACGAATAAATCAGAAACAAACAGTGCCTTAGTGATTGGTAGCTAGGATTTTATGAAGCAGCTCAAAAAGCAACTAGTACAAAGGTGAGTACCTGAGCTAAAGAGATAGAGAAAAAAATAGATAAAGAAAAAATGAAAACTACCTCTATACATTTGGAATTAGGGTTATAAAATAGGGGATGGACCAAATTCAATCCAAATTGGAATGAATCCATGTTGTTGGACTCTCTAACGTGGCAAAAGATGGCCACACTTTGGCAGTTGACTCAGCGTCAAAAATGACGCAGGGACCACTATGGTGTCCGAAGCTCTATTTGAGAAATTACTATAGAGAAATTTGAAAATTGAGGACCATTTCGGGTAATTGAATGAATCGTAGGGACTATTATAAAAATTTACTCAGAATAGGAAGGGAAAAAAGAAAGAAGAACATAATAAATTAGGGGGAGAAGTGAATACCACAACACGCTACCATGCAAATTCATCGAGCCTCTTATTAATCATTCTCTCCCTTCGCTTCTTCTTAGCCCCGAATTGTTCGGATCATTTATCACATGTCCCTGGCTCATAACTAACTCCCCATGCGTATTTGGTGACGCCAGCTCGTTAGTTTGTGAGGCTAATTCTACATGGTTCTCATTTACATACAAAGCCATATTTTTATTCATTACAAAGAAAACTAACTCAAGGATGAAATTTTTACTCTTAAAATACCCTTAAACACTCACACATCTTCATAGAATTTCTATGTTTGCTCTGAGTCCCAAAAATGATATTTGTACACTAAAATCAGCCACTAAAATCAGCCACCAATATAATTATGTATAAATACATGTGTGGTTTAATTTATTTTTAATATATATTTGTATTTCAACATGTATTTTATACTGATAACTACCTTTGATAGCTTAATTTTGGTGTACACGTAACATAATCTTCTAAGTCCTGTTCTTGTTTAGAATTCATTCTACATTTCTATGTTTTCTTTACTTTACATGCATTTTATTTCTCTACATGTTGTAGAATAAATAAATAAGAAAGAGAAATAAATATAAAATAAAAAAGTATAAATAGAAAATTCTAGTATTCATGTTCACCAATACTCTTATCTCACTATAAAAAAAAGTAATTTATATATATTTACTAATATTATATATGTTGCAGCTTACAGAGAGATAGAGAAAAGAAAGAAAGTTTATTATATGAAAAGAGGAGTATTTTGTTGTTTCTGTGTGTACGTATATGTAAAACTATATTTCACTATTTATACAGGTAAAATGTTTACTTTTTCAATACCTCTTTAATATCATTCACTTTTGAGAATGTGAGCCGCCGATAGTGAATGGGCATACACACCATCATCTTTATCACAACACTCTCCCTTGGATGACCATTTAGGATTATACCTCGTTAAAACCTTACTAAAAAAATCCAATGAAAAAAACCTTTAGTGAAGGAAAAAGAGTACAAAATCCTTTGTGATAGTTACTGCCTCATTAAAAACTTTGTCAAGAAAAATCCAATGGAAAAAAAACTGACCAAGAGAAAAAGAGTATAGTCCCCCTCTTGTCACCATTATTTAATATCTCGAAATCGGCGCATCCCATTCTGATGTACTAATCTTTCAAAGGATTTTGGAAGTGACTTTGTAAATAAATCTGCCAAATTATCACTTGAGCGGATTTGTTGGATATCAATTGTTCCTTGATTTTAAAGATCATGAGTGAAGAAGAATTTAGGAGAAATATGCTTTGCTATATCACCTTTGATGTATCCACCTTTAAGTTGCGCAATGCATCATGTATTATCTTCAAACATAACAGTTGGAGCTATCTTATGATCAATCAGTCCAAATGATGACAGAATATATTGGATCAAACTCCTAAGCCAAAAACACTCGCGACTTGCTTCATGTATTGCCAGTATTTCAGCATGATTAGAGGATGTTGCTGCAATCATCTGTTTCGTGGACTTCTATGATATAGTTATACCACCATATGTGAACAAGTACCCTGTTTGAGACCTCCCTTTGTGTGGATTAGACCAGTATCCTGCATCTGCATAGCCAACTAGTTGTGACTTGAATCCATATAGATAAAACAATCTCATGTCAACCGTTCCATGAAGATATCGAAAGATTTGTTTGATTCCATTCTAATGTCTTCTGGTTGGAGAGGAACTATACCTTGCTAGCAAGTTCACAGCAAATGATATATCGGGTCATGTGTTATTTGTGAAAATTAGTAAAGCTAATTTTAGAAAATATATAAATAAATAATAACTAAATAAAATGAGAGTTAATAAACAATCTTAGTTTATAACTTTAGAATTTTAGTGGTTGAAAAAGAGAAGAATTATATACCTCTAATTGACGGATGGTTCATATTGAAGAGACTTACCTATAAATTGAGTTTTTCTTTAATTCATTTCAATCAAGTCATCCAAAGAGAATAACATAATATTTCTTTGAGTAGTTTTCTTCTATATATATAGAGAGAAGTGTGTTCTCCTTTTGTCAAGAGAGAGTGTTTTGTAGTCTCCTTGTGATAGAGAGAAGTTGTAATTCTCAAAGAAAGTTATTCAATTGTTTCCATATTTTATACAAATTTCTAATTTTTCATCTCTATATTTTGCTGTGTCATTTGTCTGGTACCTAACAAAAAATATGTTATAATTAATAAAAGAACATTTTTGTCTTTCTTAATTTGTATATTTAAGAAAATATGTTCATTTTAACAATCAGCAAATTTTCTATCACTTTTTCATCCAATATTAAAAAAAAAAATTTAGTGAATTCTATTTTTTTTTTATTCTATTTAATTTTTTTATTTAATTTTTCTCTTTAACCAAATAATAAAAAAAAATCATTTTTCTTTTAATTTTTTTTCCTCCTTTTTCTTTCCTTTTCCACTCACACAAACAAAGCCCAAATGTTGATCGAAAACCTTGGCAAAGGTGCAATGCGACAAAACTAGTTGAGGTTCCATATCCTCAGGAAGTTGTAGAGGAAGTTTGGGATGCTCATCACTTTTGTTCGCTTGAATTTTAAAAGCTTCTGCGATTGCATCATGTTAACCAATCTCTTGATGTGGTGAAATTGAGCTTGGATTGGCATTGTTGATTTGTCCTCATGGGTGATTACAAATTGACTCTAGTGTAAAAAATGAATGAACGAAGAATCACAATCAACAATGTATGCTTTAAGAGTTTTTATCCATATAGTTCCAATTACAAGGTCTCCCCACCATATGCAATACATAAACCTCTGGAATGTTAATCTTGCAGCCTTTCCTATTGACTTCCAAGTTTGCCTACAATATATAACGTTGAATTTCGGGGCTGGTTCAACCGACATGTTAAGAAACTTGAGTAAATTCCTATAGTAGTTACTGAGATTCGCGTGTATACTCAATATAATCCTCAAGATTTCGATTTTTCCATTGTAGTCCTCTAGATAGAGCTCATAGTACTCATAGTGGTCCCTGGGCATATTTCTAGTGATAAGTCATCACCGGAGCACTTACGTGACGACGTGGAGGGATCCAAAGGCTAGCTGAGATGGCTCATCTCCAATTTATACCCACGTTGGTCCCTCCCACTATATTTAACCCTAAATCCCCAAATTTTCATAAAATTTATCTCTTCTTGTTCATCGCTCTCTTCTCATTCTTCTGTTTGGGGCTCTTGCTCATATCGATGATGGGTGGTGGTAGCACTGCAGGTGGAAACTCTGTTCGTTTTCCATCTAGCTGGAACCGGACAAAAACGCCAAGCAAGAGCAGAATAGAGTAACCAAGTTGCAAGGCCGAGAACTTCAGACCAAGTAGAGCAACTGTGCTGGACCAAGTAGTTACAAGAACTAAATGTACCTTAATTTGGTTCAAGGCCGAGAACTTCAGATCAGTCATATCCAAAACCTTTACACATGTGGTAATAGGTTGCCCATGTTTCTTTGATGAAGAAGGCTACAGACAAATATAAGTAAAAACTCATAATGAAATGGCAGAAACTAAACTACCAAATTAATCTTAGAAAAATCTAAAGAATAATACTCACAAGTCACAAAGACCACACGATCACGATATTCATTGATCTGAATGTGAGATTGAACATAATAATAAACCTGTGGATCATACAAGATCAGAATACACAGTTAGAAGTCAAATAATGCCCCCCAAGAGACCAATGTTTCTCTTCCTTTCTCTAATAAATTGAACTTACAGAAGCTTTGTCAAATGTGCTAAGCCCAACACCAATTGCAAAGACAGGAAGAATCTGGAATTGATCACAGAAAGAAGGGAAAAAAGAAACAGAGATAAGACAATTATATAAATTTGATTTAGGAGAATACAATGTGTGCTGAACTGCATATATAGCATAACTTGCACATGTTGACAAGAACATACATTCAGAAGTGACTGAGATGACATGGGATACCAACAAAAAAAGATTATGTTTCAGAATGAGCACCTCTCTTGACTAACCTGACAATCCTATTAGTTGTGAATTGCGAATTGATCTGTATAAATTAGACGGGACTATTGGTTTCTGAAAATAAAACATCATCGAAAATAACCAAGTAAAAACTCATAGCCATTTGTCAACAAGGTCTTGCTAAGTATATAAAGAGAATTTCTAAACAGCATAACAATTGGCTTAAGTATGTCTTACCATTTTATGAGCCTTAGAAGCATTCCACTCCCTTGCTTTAGAAATCGTACTAAGGTTTCGGTCACATATCCTTGATGAACATTCTGCATATCACCCAGGATTAAATTCTAAAAGGGGAACATTTAGGTGCACTTTATAAAATTTGCATCCATCCAGAAAAAGAAGAAACTATTAATACAACTATGAATAAATAAATCCTTCAAGCAAATTAATGAATAGTGTTAAAGATATACAGTGCTACATTGATTGAAACTTCAAAACTTGAAAATCATATCTCAATTTATCCCTTCTTTACTAAATCAATACAAATTATAAATCCCACCAAAAAGCATGTAGAAAAATAGCAGCACTAATTAGTTAACAACATGAATGAAACATTCAAAATTACTTTAACCATCATGACTTTAAATGGCCACACTAGACACAATCCACCGAAAAGGAATTAATAGAGAATAATTTACACAACCACACAGTACGGAGATCAAAACCAGCACATATTGAAAACATGCAAAAACTATACCAAATAACAAAAAGGGGCAGCTTAGAATGAATAATTCAGAATGTTAAAATAATCAGAATGAGTATCTAAAAACAATAAATAAAAAAAGATAGAAAATAGATTACTTGAAAGCTTCTCTACTCTCAACTAAGCATAATTACAAAAAGATAAAAGAAACATTTTTTTAATATGAGCATAAAAGGGGGGAGGGGAGAGTAAGAGACCCAGATGATAAAAAAAGAGAAAGGATTACGAGAGTGATAAAAAAGGTGAGATCTTGATCTATGAGAGATTTGAGGTTGTTGAGGAAATTTTGGGAAACATCTTTCATCCTGGCAAAACGAGTAAACCTCAATCACACTAATAACTTGCATATCATGAAGAACCAACACTGTATTGGAAAACTAAGGTAAAAAAAAAGGTTACCTTGAGTCCGATCACAATATCGGAACTTCGTGCTTCTGGTAGAAGAGGGGAACAACAAAAAGAGTCTTCAGTCGAATTACTTCTTCTCTCAACTTTTTCAACCCAGCAAATAGAACTCTACGGTAATGTCATTGATGAAGAGACGAAGATGAAGTGAGAGGGTAGAAGAAGAAGAAGAGACGAGTGAAGTGTTTGTATTGGAGACAAAACTATTTTTCATGCTAAATAACATCTAAACGGCATCGTTATTTGCACTCAAAGGCGCCAAAGCATAACGACGACATTTTGGAGCCCTCCAGCGTGGCAAAACGTCGCCACGTAAGCGCTCCAGTGATGATTCATCACCAGAAATATACCCAGAGACCACTATGAGTATTCGGAGCTCTATCTGGAGGACTACAATAGAAAAATCGAGATCATGAAGACTACGTTGAGTATTCACGCGAATCTCAAGGACTACTATGAAAATTTACTCTAAGAAACTTGGCAATTATTGGTTGAATTGAACTGTCTGAGCTGCCCCCGTCAATCGTCAATGAGAGCTTGCATCTCTAAGCCATTTATCAAGGCTTTGATACGGATGGTCACAGGTCCTGACTCCTGATGTCCCATGCATCGCGTTATAAGAAAGGTGGTGCTCCACCACTTGTTGCTCCCATTGGTTCATCACATCATCCTCATTCGGAATTTCCTCCAAAGTCGCCTCCATTTCATGAT
Organism: Arachis ipaensis; assembly: GCF_000816755.2. NCBI lineage: Eukaryota > Viridiplantae > Streptophyta > Magnoliopsida > Fabales > Fabaceae > Arachis > Arachis ipaensis. The sequence continues at coordinate 40,800,411 of NC_029792.2, forward strand.
CCCCATCAGCCTCAAGTTGCAAAAGCATGCACTACCGATTGCCACGTTTGTGACTCGCTGATAACTTCTCATCACACCAATAACAAAAGCCTTTCTTTCTACGGCGATGTATTTTAGCAAGGGTCAATTTTGTTATTGGGTTCTTGTTTGTGTTGTTAAAAGGACGACGTTGGGTTGGTTTGGGGAGAAGAGGTGGAAGGTTGCTTTGTGTTTTGGTTCATTGTGGTGTTTTGGTTGGAAGTTTGGGTGCGGTAATGATTATTTATCCTTGGAACTGATGCAAATTTATCCTTGTAGAGCCTAGCTAAAGTCACAGCTCTCATGAGGGAAGAAGGGCATTGAGCCTTCACCTCACGTCTAATATCTTCTTGTCTCAAGTCACTGGTGAAACAATCTTTAAGAGCTTCTGGAGGATCAATTCTAGTCCGATTCGCCAATGCCACAAACTTAGATAATAGTCACTTAACGAAACGTGTTATTACAAATTGAATAGAAGTTCTCCAAGTGACTCAAACAATAGTCTTAATTTAATCTCTATTTCTCTCTTCAACTGAGTCCGCGACCTGAGTTGTGTCGTACGCTGTGACATTTGGAACCAAGTGATTGCTCTTCCTGACATGTGGATTGCAGCGACTCCAATTTGCTCCTCCTCAGGAACCATGAAAAACTCAAAATATTGATTCATGGAGAAGATCCATCCCAACGCATCACTACCGTCAAAATTGCGAAGATCGGCCCTTCGATATTGTGGATTATAACGTGAATGTTGATCATAGCTTGAGTTCAAACTTCGAACCATGCACAATCTCGTTTGAAGGAGAGTGGCCCCGATTCTGATCAGAAATCAACTGAGTAATCGAAGTTTGAATTGCTTCCGTCGTCTTAGATATTCTCGCTTGCTCGGCTCTGATTTCTCATTTCTTCCGCCCTGGTTTCCAGCATCTGATAGAGTCTCTTAATATCGGCTTTTATTCCCTTCATACGTGTGTTTTCCACCACTAACAAGGTTAATGAAAGCACCAATTGGATGGGTGAACTGAAATATATGCGAGTTTAAAGAATAATAGAATGAGTATGGAGTAAGTGGAAGTATATATGTATCAGCAGTGAAACAGTAAATGGCCAATTCAATTACAACAAAGAATGTAGGGTATAATATAATAAGATCGAAGAGATTGGTGAGCTATTCACGATCACAACCACGATCTGGGAGCTACCTGATTTCAAGGAAGAATTAGAGTTAGAAGAATAAATTCCCATAATAATCCCTGATATTTATGTAATTATTTGAAATTGTTCTCAAAATTTAAATTTTTTTTATAATGGTCTCCTAAAGCATTATAGTGGTCCCTACATCATTTTCGATGCTCAGCCAGCTATCAAGAGTGCTAATGTGGCCATCTTTTACCACGTTAGACAATCTCAACGGCTAGATGAAATGGATTTATTCCAATTTAAATCCAATTTGATCATTTTCCTATTTTATAAAGTGTTTGCTACGATACGATGATAAATTCATACATACCGATATATTTAAAATATAGATAAGTAATAATAAGGCACGTGGAATTTATTTTTCACATCAGTATTTAATTTTTTTTTTTTAAATATATATTATATCACCACTTTTACTAATACACCCTTTTAATTAAATAAAAATAAAAAATATTTTTTATTCTTCACAACAAGATATTTTTGAAGAGAAGACTTTATACTCTTTGAATGAGTGAATCCACATCGGCAACGGATCACATCAACAATCTAAATACGCTATTTTCCCAACTCTCATCGTTGGAATATACCATAGCAGAAAACGAACGTGCAGAGCTCTTACTTCAAACTCTACCAGATTCATATGATCAGCTTATCATTAACTTAACTAATAATGTTTTGACTGATTATCTTTCTTTTGATGACATGGCTGCTGCGGTTCTTGAAGAAGAATCTAGGCGTAAGAATAAGGAAGATAGATTAGAAAGCTCAAAACAAGCAGAGGGTTTGTTGATGACAAGAGGGAGATCAATGGAGCGTGGTTTTAGTGGGAGTCAAAGTAGACCAAAGTCACAAAGTAAGAAGCAGGTCAAATGCTACAATTGTGGTAAGAGAGGGCACTTCAAGAAAGATTGTTGGAATAAGAAGAGTATAGAGAAGGTTCCAGAAGGATCAAGTTCTCAAGGATGTGTTGCAAGTACCTCTGATGATGGAGAAATCCTGTATGGCAAAGCAACAATTGGTTCTAAAGGCAGTAAACAACTAACTGATGTTTGGATTGTTGATTCAGGAGCAACATGGCACATGACTCCTCATCGTGATTGGTTTTGTACATATGAACCTGTCTTGGAAGGATCTGTGTTTATGGGAAACGATCATGCCTTAGAAATTGTTGGAATGGGTACTGTCAAAATAAAAATGTTTGATGATTCTATTCGTTCACTTCAAGGGGTAAGACACGTGAAAGGCTTGAAGAAGAATTCGTTGTCGATTGGACAATTGGATGAACTTGGATGCAAGACCCATATTGAAGGTGGGATCTTGAAAGTTGTTAAAGAAGCTCTTGTGGTAATAAAAGCAGAAAAGATT
>NC_029792.2:40803404-40808171 GCF_000816755.2 Arachis ipaensis
AATTCACAGTTGCATATACGTCTCAGCAAAATGGTGTAGCAGAGCGAATGAATAGGACTCTCCTAGAAAGAGCACGAGCTATGTTGCAAACTGCAGGTTTAGCCAAGTCTTTTTGGGTAGAAGCTGTTAAAACCACCTGTTATGTGATAAATCGGTCACCATCAACTGCAATTGGGTTAAAGACACCAATGGAGATGTGGCAAGGTAAGCCACCTAATTATTCTTCTTTACATATATTTGGTTGTCCTGTGTACGTGATGTACAATTCCCAAGAAAGAACAAAGCTAGACCCAAAGTCTAGAAAATGTATATTCTTGGGTTATGCTGACGGTGTTAAGGGGTATCGCCTGTGGGATCCCACTGCCCGCAAGGTAGTTGTCAGTAGAGATGTGATATTTGCAGAAGATGAATTGCAAAAAGAACAAGAAAATGACAGCACTATTAAAGAGATAACCACTGTTCAAATAGATGAAAAATGCAGAGAATGTGATCTTTCTAAAGCAGAACCACAGCACGAAGAACAAGAAGTAGAGGCTAATGACATAGAAGTTTGTCGATCCACTCGACAAAGAAGAACACCATCATGGCACTCAAATTATGTTTTGACAAACCATGATGCATATTGTCTTTTGACAGAAGATGGAGAGCCAACAACTTTTATGGAGGCTATGCGCAATCCAGACGCTTCTATGTGGATGACAGCAATGCAAGAAGAAATTGAGGCATTACATAGGAACCATACCTGGAAACTTATTGAACTTCCAGCAGGTCAGAAAGCCATTGGTAACAAATGAGTTTACAAGATCAAACGGGATAGTAATGATCAGGTGGAACGATATCGTGCAAGATTGGTTGTCAAGGGATATGCTCAGAAAGAAGGTATTGACTTCAATGAAATATTTTCTCCGGTGGTGAGACTAACTACTATTAGAGTAGTTTTGGCTATGTGTGCTATATTTGATTTACATTTAGAGCAATTAGATGTAAAGACTACTTTTCTTCATGGAAAACTTGAAGAAGAGATATATATGCTCCAACCAGAAGGTTTTGAAGAAAAAGGAAAAGAAAACTTGGTTTGCAGGTTAACTAAATCTCTGTACGGTCTAAAGCAGGCGCCAAGGTGTTGGTACAAGAGATTTGATTCTTTCATTATTAGCCTTGGATACAATAGACTTAGTTCAGATCATTGTACTTATTACAAGAGGTCTGGTGATAATGATTTCATCATTCTGCTGTTGTATGTGGATGACATGTTGGTGGTAGGTCCCAACAAAGATCAAATCCAAGAATTGAAGGCACAGTTGGCTAGAGAGTTTGATATGAAAGACTTGGGACCAGCAAACAAGATTTTAGGGATGCAAATTCACCGAGACAAAAAGGATAGGAAGATTTGGCTATCGCAAAAGAATTATTTGAAGAAGATCTTGCAACGCTTCAACATGCAAGAATGCAAGCCAATTTCAACCCCACTTCCTATTAATTTTAAATTATCCTCAAGTATGTGCCCTAGTAGTGAAGCAGAGAGGATAGAAATGTCTCGAGTACCGTATGCATCAGTGGTGGAAAGCCTTATGTATGCCATGATCTGTACAAGGCCAGATATTGCTCAAGAGTAGTTTTCTTCTATATATATAGAGAGAAGTGTGTTCTCCTTTTGTCAAGAGAGAGTGTTTTGTAGTCTCCTTGTGATAGAGAGAAGTTGTAATTCTCAAAGAAAGTTATTCAATTGTTTCCATATTTTATACAAATTTCTAATTTTTTATCTCTATATTTTGCTGTGTCATTTGTCTGGTACCTAACATTATTGGCAAGATACATTAGCGCTCCAATGGCACTAAGATATGGTGCTTCAGGACCAAGGATATCTTTATTTTCTTCTTTAGGACGGAATTGATCCTCTTCCACATCCAAAGACCTTACGATCATTGGGGTACTTAATGGATGTGACTTATTCATATAAAATCTCTTTAAAATCTTTTTCTGTGTATGTTGTTTGATGAATAAAGATCCTATTTTTTGTATGCTTGATCTGCAAGTCGAGACAAAATTTAGTCTTTCCAAGATCTTTCATTTCAAACTCTTCTTCTAGAGCTTTTATAATTGTTGAAATCTCTTTAGGGGTTCCAATGATATTTAAATCATCAATGTATACAACAATTATAATGAATACAGATGCAGATTCTTTATGAAAACACATGGACATATATCATCATTCTTAAATCCGTTTTTGGTCAGATACTGAGTAAGACGATTATACCACATTCGTCCATATTGATTTAGATCATATAAAGATCTTTACAATTTGACTGAGTATAACCCCTGTGAATATTCATTGGATGATTTAGATATCTTTAACCTTTCAGGGACTTTTCTATAGATATCACGATCTAATGATCCGTATAAGTAGGTTGTTACCACATCTATTAAATGCATATGCAGTTTATGTTATGCGAATAAATTGACCAAATAACGAAATGTTATTGCATCCACTACAGGAGAATATGTTTCTTCATCATCTATACTAGGCCTTGGTGAAAAATCTTGTACCACAAGTCGAGCTTTGTAGTGTACAACTTTATTTTTCTCATTTCGTTTTCTCACAAATACCCACCTGTATCCCACAGGTTTTACATCTTCTAGTGTACGGACTACAGGTCCAAAGACTTCACGTTTTGCAAATAAGCCTAACTCAACCTTCATAGTTTCTTCCCATTTTGGCCAATCATTCCTTTGTCGATATTCTTTGACTGTTCTTGGCTCAAGATTCTTACTTTCATGCATGATATTTAATGCCACATTATATGCAAATATTTCATTGACAATTGTCTTATTTCGGTTTTATTTTTCTCCTGTAAAGACATAATTTATTGAGATCTTGTTATTTTCACAATTTTCAGGTACTTGAATGTCTTCTGGCGTCAAAATTATATCAGAATTTTAGACAACTGCAGGTGTCTTTACTATGTCTTTATCTTTTTCATTAGGAATAGTATTTACCTCTTTTCTTTTTCGAGAATTTTTGTCTTTGGAACTGACAGACCTACCATGCTTATGACGTGAATTTGTTTCAGTGGCTATTTGTTCGACTGGGACATCAATTTGAATTGGAGCATTTTCAGCTGGTATATAGGATTAATCATTTTCGTATCAGAAAATGTATCAGGCAATTCATTTGCTATTCTTTGTAAATGTATAATCTTTTGAACTTCTAGTTCACATTGCCCTTATCGAGGATCTAAATGCATCAAGGATGATGCATTCCACTTAAGTTCCTTTTCAGGAAGCTTATTCCCCCCCCCTAATGTTGAAAATTTTGATTCATCAAAATGACAATCCGCAAATCGGGCTTTAAATACATCTCTAGTTTGTATCTCCAGATACCTCAGTATAGAGGAATAATCATATCCAACATATATCCCCAATTTTATTTGGAGTCCCATTTTTTTGCGAGAAGGTGGTGCAATGGGAACATATCGCACACCCGAATATTCTTAAATGGGAAACATTTGGCTGCTGGCCAAAAGCTAACTACATAAGAGAGAACTAATGGTAACTTGTTGGCCTCAAACAAATAAGTGTTGCGCCATGTAAAATAGCATGCCTCCAAGCCGAGGTTGAGAGATTTGTTCTCATAAGTAAAGGTCTAGCAATTAATCGGAGGCGTTTAATAAGTGATTCTGCTAACCCATTTTGTGTGTGAACATGAACTAATAGATGTTCAACGCTTATTCCATTAGCCATACAATAAGCATCAAAGGCTTGGGAAGTAAATTCACCAGCATTATCAAGACGAATTGCTTTGATTGGATTTTCTGGAAACTGTGCTTTTAATCGAATAATTTGAGCAAGTAATCTTGCAAACGCCAGGTTGCGAGAAGACAATAAGTACACATGTGACCATTTCGAATATGCGTCTATTAGGACTATAAAATATCTAAAAGATCCATATGGTGGATGAATAGGTCCACATATATCGCCTTGAATCTTTTCTAGGAATTCAGGCGACTTAAATCAAATCTTTACTAATGATGGCCTTAAAATTAGCTTTCCTTGAGAACATGCCGCACAACAAAATTCACTAGATTTAAGAATCTTCTGGTTCTTTAGTGAATGTCCATGGGAGTTTTTAATAATTTTTCACATCATAGTTATTCCCGAATGACCCAATTGATCATGCCAAATTATAAATTCACTTGGGCTGGTAAACTTTAAGTTTACAATGACATGTGATTCAATTACACTAATTTTAGTATAATATAATTCAGATAAAAGTGAGGGTAACTTTTCTAATATCACCTTTTTATTTGAATCATGAGTGGTGATACATAAGTATTCCTGATTTTCCTCAATTATTATTTCAATATGATATTCATTTCGGTGAATATCTTTAAAACTCAATACATTCCTTAGAGACTTAGTAGACAATAGTGTATTATTTATTATGAATTTTGTTCCTCTGGAAAACAAAATTATAGTTCTTTCGGAGCCTTCTATTGCATTACCTCAGCCAATAATAGTATTAATATATTCTTCTTTTGGTACAAGATGTGTAAAATATATTATTTTTTAAAATGGTATGCGAACTTGCACTATCCGCAAGGCAAACTTCTTCATTATATGTCCTTACTATTTTCTTCAAAGATAAATAATAATAAAATGAGTAGAAGTATATGCGCAGTAAAATTATTTTCTTGATTTTTTATCTAAAACATACTGTACATAGTATCATATACTAAAAAATTTATTATTATTTTAGAACTTGGCAGA
>NC_029792.2:40808407-40813789 GCF_000816755.2 Arachis ipaensis
ATCGCATATTAAAAATTTTATTATTATTATTTTAGAACTTGACACATTTAGTAATTTTGAAATACATAAACACTAAATATTTTATTAAACATTATTTATATACATTATACTTGAAATTCAAATGTATAGAAAATCAAACTTAACAAGAAGTTTCTTACATTATTTATTTACATGATTACTTAACAAACCACATATTAAAATTTTTCATCATTGATCAAATGACCAATATTTCTTTCAGGATCCTCAAAGAAATTAGATACATCATAATGAGTGGTGTAATTTCCAGCAACATCCTTTGAAACAAAATCCGTCTCCTTTCCTTTGTCGTCCTTTTTCGAAGATACTTGATAAAGATCGACTAGGTGCCTTGGGGTACGACAGGTACGCGACCAATGGCCCTTTCCACCACAACGGAAACATTTATCCTCTGTTAATTTATTTTGTCCATCGTTTCTTTCTTTATCCCACTTTTGGTGAGATCCTTTCTTGTGAACATAATTTTTCTTCCTTCCATAATTTTTTCTTGTTACCAAAACCTTGTCATTTACCTCTTTTGTGATTTGTCGCATTTGCTTCAAGAAATAGGACAACGCCAGTTGAGCGTGCTTTATGATTTTTTAAAAGCAACTCATTGTTGCATTTAGCAACAAGAAGGCAAGAAATTAGCTCAGAATATTTTTTAAATTCTTTTTCTCGATATTGCTGCTGCAGGAGCACATTCGAGGCATGCAAGGTCAAGAAAGTTTTCTTTAATATATCATTATCAGTTATTTTTTTCCCACATAATTTCTTTCATGAAGTAATTTAGAACATTGTTGAATTGTATTCATTTATGGATTTAAAATCCTGTAGACTCAAGTGCGTCCACTCATATCTGGCTTGAGAAAGTATCACTGACTTTTGATGATTATATCTTTCTTCAAGATTTTTCCACAGATCCGCTAGATCTTTTAATGTGAGATATTTATTTTTCAATCTTTCGTCAAGATGACGACGAAGGAAGATCATGACTTTGGCTTTATCCTTCTGGGATGCATCATTTTCAACCTTAATGGTATCTCCTAGATCCATTGAATCAAGATGGATTTCGGCATCTAGTATCTATGATAAGTAATTATTTCCAAATATATCAAGAGAATTAAATTCAAGATGAGAAAGCTTTGACATAATGAAAATTTATTACCTGAATTTTTCGAAATTAAGAAAAGAAAGAAAGTTTATATATATGAAGAGAGGAATATTTTATTGTTTCTATATGTACATATGTAAAACTATATTTCACAATTTGTGGAGGTAAAATATTTGCTTTTTCAATACCTCTTTAATATTATTCACTTTTGAAAATGTGAGACGTCCATAATGAATAGACATCCACATCATCATCTTTATCACAATACTACAAAGTTTTTTCTTTTATTTCTTGTTACTCTTTCATTGTAGTTGAATCTTCAAATGTCTGTAAAGATTATACTTCGTCAAACGCTTTGGATTTCTGTAAAGTCTAATTTTATTTCAAGTTATTATTTCCAGAAAGTTGTATTCTTTGTTTATAACTGTCAAATTTACTTCTTTTTCATGACAAATTCTGAACTTTGATGTACTTCTTTGACTAGCACCCATAAAGAAGAATTGGTTTTACTTCCAGAACAAGATCTTGAACCTTTGATAATCGTCCAGGACACCTTAGTTGATAGGAAATCAGAACCCCAGTAAAACAGAATTTTAGCTACGTCTATGTACATGGTACTCACTGAACATTGCTGATTTGTTATTTATTGCAGATAAGTGGGGAATACAAAATACGACATAGGTGATGCTGCAAAGCAACTCTAAATCCTTAAATAATCAGTCAAGTTTGTAGGATGCATTTGGAGGTTACTTGAACATTACATACCTTTAGGCTTATTAGTTATACATCGATGGAAAGCAAAATAAAACAAGTACAAGCGATATCTCAATACATCCTTCAAAATTATGAGGTTTCTAATCTTCGAGCTCAATAATCTTCACCACTGACGAGTCGCCAACTTTCTGGCAAACAACAATACGATCATGTGGCTTTACGATACCGCAGGCCTTGCCGTGGTCTAAAGCAACCTTGAGGATTGATTCATTTGTTGCACTTTTAGATTCAGCCTACAGCCACAATACAAACAAGTTCAAGTTCTTATAGGTAGCATTTGGTGGAGAGACAGAAACGGAAAGACTGAGACTGAGAGACAGAGACTAAGAGACAGGAATTGAAATAAATCTCAGTATTCTGTTTGGTGCAAAATGGGAGACAGGAATTGAAACAAGAATGAAACTCTAATTTAATTTGCACAAAGGGTAAAATTGGAATTAATTAATTGAAATGAAAGTATTTTAGGTATAAAATGTTATTAAAGTTTCAGTCTCCATCTCTAAAAATTTTAGTCCCCTGTGTCCCTACTTTTTGGAGGTACTGAAATACTGAAATTTTAGAGACAGACAGAAATTTTAGTACCAGTCTCTGAACTAACAAACACGATACTGAGTCTCAGTCTCTCAGTCTCTGTCTCAGTACCTCAAAACAAACGCTACCATAAGTAACATGTATCTTGGTCAATTATTGGTATTTAATAGTAACAAGATAAAATTGGCCCTAAGTGTGTACATACTAGGAATAATACTATGATTCCTTTCACGTGATACCAAAATGATGCTAACAATATTCCATGCTTATATACTATGCTTTTAACATATTCAATTCACGAACTAGGGATAATTTTGTACATCTAGGATGAGATATGTCCCTGCCCAGATGAATATCATTCTCATCCCTATTTTTTAAATCAAATTTTCATCTTCTATACATATAAAATATGAATAATCAAGATTAATTATTCTTACTGGATGACGTGGATCTGCTAGCATAGGAAAAAGGCCTCTAATAATAAGTGATTGTCTTGCCTACAAATGAATCACCAAAGGATGTGTCAAGTCAGAGTGGATTTAATGTTGTTTCCTTATAAAATATTCTTAATGAATCAACAAGTGTTACACCCTTATAAAAAGTACCTGAAAACCTCCGGTGAAAGTCCATCGGAGTTGATTTGTCTTTAGTTGAGGAATGACAACAGATATTACAGGCATGGTTGGCCGGTACTTTGCAATTAACCTGCTCAGTCACGGATCATCATATTCTCAAAAACTATAGGCTTGCAAGATATTAAAAATGAAGAAAATACCATGCAACTGTTAACAGCCTAGATAAACTGGCAAATTACACTGATCTCTGCTGAAATTGGACAAAATTCAACCCGACTCCCCTCATTGTTAGTGTAAAAGACTTCGAATTTGATTATCTAAACCAATGAATTGGATTAGATGATAACATAAAACCTTTTACAATGTCAGTCATCAAAATAGAATCGTTCTAAAAACATACTTTGATCTTCCCAAAGATTTAGGTAAAATACACTTGGTGTCTTTGTACTTGGTAAAATTTACACATAAGACTCCCCTAAGAAGGTTATTAGGGGAGATCAATATCATCTGATGAATTTCATCAAAAGATGGCCATTCAGAAACTATCAACACAATAAGCAAATACTAATAAACATTGAGATTATGGATTTTAAAGGGGAAATTTTAAGGGGGAAAAATAGATACTATAAATTATTTGACAATATATTGATATGAGACACTGTAAAATAAACAAAGCAATACAGTGCACTGAGTAAGCCAATAGAAAACCCAAGGCCAATATTATTAAGGGGTATGCAGAGGGAAATTGAGTGATCACCATAGAGTAAGCCAGTGATAGCTCCATAGGAATTAGTTAGAAAATCAGCTAGGGTAACTAACGTAAGTAGAGAAAATTGCAGTGAAATGAGAAAAAAGATGGTGAGTAACTATCAGGGTGGCCTCGGAAAGAAACACGCAAATGATGTTCGGAGGAAGGACATGCTTAGGAAAAAGGATTTGGTCCTAGGTACAGTTGGATCTCATCTCAGTGCCTACAAAGTGGTAACTATAGAAGCAGCTGTGTGTGTAGTGTGTCGGGGATTTTGACCATAAATGTTGAAGCAGCACACAGCAGGACCTGGCAACATGCCTCTGACACATGTCTGCAGTGGCAGTGTCAGTTTTGTTGCCATGTCCAACACTGAACAACCAACACCAAATTACTTTGAAATCACCAGAGCATACCTCCCTATCCTTAACACAAATTTTTCAAACGAAACAACAAAACTCATCAAAGAAAGACTTAATGAGCACATACACAACTCTGCCTTATAACATAGACCACTGGACACATGTTTAACCCTTATAGTCACACGCCCTAGCCAGTGGCACAACCTTCGGTTACCAGAAAACACTGTCGCAAAGCTACTCAGTGCATAACTGAAGCCAAACAATTAGTGGAAGAATTGATTACAATACTTGGTACGCGAGAAGAGCAGTTGTTTCTGATGGGAAAGGGTTTTGCTCCCCGAATTCTTTCCAGTGGTTGGCAAAGGAGGGTGACTTTTACAATTCTTAAGATACAATTGCAGAGAAATTTGAGCAAAAATATTGAAAAAATTAATCACATTAGTCATAATATCCCGCTATATTAAAAAAAAAAAAAAAAGTTCACGAGAGCAGTATCATCCCGGCCAACTAATAGAAACAAATTCTCTAGCAATAAGGGAATATGAAAAACCAGTATCAAAGATCACCAAAGACAGTAGTATGATACAATAAGGATGTTATAAGATAGTTTATTTGATAACAACAAGGTATAATGAACAAAAGATGATAAAATTATTTTAACAAAGTTATAAAAACAGATATAATAAAACCTTGCAGCCCTTCCAGAAGAGGTGAAGCATATAATAACAGATGCCTTAACCTTGATTGCTGCCCGAACCTGCATGTACAAGGATATTAATTTACTTGAATACTAGTGTTCTTGGATGAATTCTATCTCCTGAGCAAATTCTGTTTATGTTATAATCAGACTTATTTTTTATATATATATATATATGCCCTGAGGAAAAGACACAATAATCCCCAGTAAAATTACTCAAAATTGATGCATTCATATATATACACAAATGCTATTAACGAGATATGCACATGATATATTATATATGTAGAATACTAAGGCTCCTCCAACAGAAACTGGTAACAGACAAAAGAATATAATGATGAGAAAATGTTCTTTATTATGGTCTCAACAGCAACATTAGTATGTGATATCAAGTAAAAACCTTGATATAGAAAAAAATTAAAGAAATGGAACAATCAAAATGGAGGCACTTTGAGAGATCTCTCTATTCCATCATATTCCCCATAATTAATTTCCTATCTGTTCTCTGCTCTCTCAACACCTGCTACATATCACATCACATGAAATTCTCCCAAACTCCACTT
>NC_029792.2:40814353-40818967 GCF_000816755.2 Arachis ipaensis
TGTCGTCACCATTCAACATATCCGTGCTCCTAATAATATAATATGTACCAAGTTTGCTAAAAGTATAGTTGACCCGGGGACCTTTGCTGTAGTATAAATTTCTGTAGGCTGAGTATTAGAGTTTGAAAAAGCATTAGCAGGGTCTCACAATACTGACAATAGAATTCTCTCTCAAAAAAGTGACAACAAACTTAGTGGTGAGAGTTAAGACAAGAGAGAAGCATAAGTGTAAAACTCCTTGTGTCTCAGTTGCACCATGGCTGCCATATACATGCATGCAGCTACAGTGAAAAATAACATGATTATAATGACCCCAAATATTTAGTATGATTTTCCTAATTTATAGGAAATGGAATCCAAATTAAATTGTAATATTATTAGTATTATTTCAAGGAGCCTATGGAAATGTCTCCTATGGACATGAATAGTAACCAAACATAGCCTAAGGTGTTTAACCAAATGGATTTACAAGAGGCCAAGGTAAACGCCAGCTTATTCCGGCATTCAAGACTTGAAACCTTTTGTGAGATTGTGACCATGAACTCATTTGCAATAATCAAGCTGCCTTGCACATCACCTCTAATCTACTCTTTCATGAACCGCACCAAGCATATAGAAATTGATTACTATTTCATGGGTAAATATTATCTCCAAAGAAATTGAATAGACGTAGCACAGTTCAACAAATAAACAAAATACTGAAAACCTAAGTAATGGAAGAGCGAGTAATACCGCAGAGGAAGCTATTGATTCCATATGGCTCATTGGCTCTCCTACATATCTGACAGTCTTCTTGAAATACAAATCTTGATTGTAAACTTTCTCTGCCTGCAAATGAGCAGCTTGTTAAGACCAACTCTATGGTTTGGAATTAGAAAGTATTCTGACTATCAGAACTATATTTAAATGATATATTAAATGTTTCTGGTGCCAAATATGAATTCCAGATCTAATTTATAAATCTTTTCCCACTTGAAATGGAATATATTTAACAAAACACAGTATATCCTTCTTTTACTTTAATACCTAAAACTAGTATTATTAAACATCCTCCACACAACTTATTCATAAAAAAGGACTTGAGCAGATATCCTCCAAACTATTTCTAGACAAAATATTCAAACCAGTTGCAGCTTCAATTAGCATCTCTCTCTTTCTAGGCATTTTGATCTTTCTACAGATTTAAACGCAGAAAACAGAGTAGTTAAAACATTATCCTAAATCTTTTGGGAGACCACTATCAACTTTAAAATAAAAGATAGCAGAAGTTGTTGAATGGATTGTTTCGGCAAGAAAACACATCCAGCAATGTGATAATTGCAGACATAAAAGAACAATTACATCTTCCAGTTGAGTGCTCAATCTCTCCCAGTAGCCTAAGATGCTTCCCCTTACAGCATATACCCTTTGCACGTTCACTCTTTCTACATACTATGCCACCACAGCAGTTAGTTACACGTAGAGCCCACTATAATTAGCCCAGTTTTCTCTAGGTTCCTATCAGTTCTATGCTGCCTCATTGAACAGAGATAAGCAACACTAATAGCAGATTTGTTGTTAAGAAATAATTTTATAGAGGTAGTTGCAATTTATTATCAAGTTATCTGAAAATCAAACATAGTTCACAAATTCCAAATGCTGTGGCCTAAAAGGCTAAAATTCTGTCTCGGCACTTGATTTTACTCCTCAAAGTCACTAGATTTACAACAAGTATTCAAATGCCACAGAATTGGCTCCTCTCAATAACCAATCTTGTATAATCTACATTTATGATTTATGTATGCTCCCATGGGGATATAGTCCCACCTCTCTCGGACTCCGAATAACATTCCTCTTCTAGATGTATTTTATCAAAACAAATCCTTTTTCAAGGATAAGTATAGGATTAATACAGCTTTCATCAGATCAAAATGGCGTCAAGTTAAAGGATTTCTCTAAGAAAATAAAAGCCATATGGACGTATCTGGTTAAAAGTGTCAAAGTTTTCCTTCAAATAGACACTCTATCTCAAGATAATGAGTTTTTCAAGGAGATAATTTGGTATCTTGGAAAAGACGTAAGTTGCTCTGTATAGACTTTTTCTTCAAGTCTCCAATGAATAAGGCATTCTTAATATCCAACTGATACTGTGGCCAAAGATAGTTCAATAGAGGCCATCTTGGCACTGGAGAAGGCATTGACACAATCCAAAGTTCCAAACTGAATATTTGGGTGTGACATTTGGCAACAAGCAATAGCATCATTAGGACCCCACCCTACTAAGATATTTCCATCAACAATAACCAATGTGGCAGCAAGAACACCATCCTACCCATCTCAACCTCCACCTGGAACTGCAACCCCAACCAAAAAATAAAGCAGAAAAGACACCACTATAAATAGAGGACTTCAAGCTGCTTCAGTGGGGTGATGGGTTTTGTGTTCAACAACCTTTCCTTGCCAAGGAGTATAAGCACAAGAAAGTCGATAAAGAATGCCATGGGATGTCATAATATCTAGGAACTCGTTAGACAAATATTCCCTAGCATTAGCACCACCTAAATCATGAATAACACCAAATTGAGGTTTGATTTCTCAATAAAAATTTTGTAAAAGGCAGGAAAAAGGTAAAAGAAAAAATGTTTGGTAGACAATAGGACGACTCCTAAAATATCACAAATGGAAATTTCATCAGACTACCTAAAAGTGAACTTGATCTTTAAGAACTGAAAAGTGACATGGAAATTTGGTATATAACTGTATAAGTGTAGTAGGAATGTTGTTTACAATAAAAAGCACAAACCTACCTCGGAACAAATTTTCCCAACAGTGGAAATAGTCTCCACTGGGTATAATCCTCGTAGGGTCTCTGCCCCAAGAACAATTGCATCACTGCCTGAGAATTAAAAAGGAGAAAAGAAAACATATTTAAGATGAAGGTGAATTGCATACTTATTTATAATGTGATAAACCCAGAACTAAAAGAAATACTGAAGAAACAGATAATATCATTGTATCTAATCCCAGTGTCTAGGCCACAGGCAGAATTTGCTAAATCTAACAATAAAACTATAGCACATCATGAAAGGGATATATTTGTAAAATAAAACTTACCATCCAACACAGCGTTGGCAACATCAGTTGCTTCAGCACGGGTAGGTCTTAGATTATCAGTCATAGTGTCCACGACACGTGTAACAACAGCCGGCTTTCCAGCCATGTTGCACTTGTAAATAGCAGCCTTTTGGAATAAAAACACCTGCCAAATGTATAGACATTTGTAATAGTCCAGTAAAATGTACTATAAGCACTATAAACAGCTACAAAAGGCATACTACAATGACAACAATCACATGAAAGAATTTTAAATTCTGGTTTTTCTATACACGAAAAAGCTAACCTTCTCTGGTGGCAGATCTATCCCCAAATTTCCACGTGAGAGGATTATACCATCAGCTTCTCTCAATATCTCATCAAAATGAGTCAATCCCTAAAGAGTAGAAAACAGAAAGATGAGACTTCCAAAGCAATATCTTGACTATACGCCAAGGGTCTTCAACAATTATTATTGTCTATTTGGGTGGAAAGTAAAATGTTCAAATGATCTTAAAGTGCCTCACCTCTATATTTTCAATCTTTGCAAAAATTTGTGTCTGTTTGAGGTCACCGAATTTAGAGAGAAACTCACGAGCCTGCAGAATTGAAAATTATTGGCACATAAGCTAATTCCATTATGAAAAAACCAAAGGATTCCACCGACCTAGAGCTTATTATTTATGTTCAGGTTCAATGAACTCGAGCCTATATTTGTGTATCTTTCAATTTTAGTTAATAACAGAAAAATATTTTAGATTAACACCTAAAGGGATAAGCCATGTAACAGTGCAAGATATCCCTTGTTCCCACAGCTTATCAATTAGATAGAGTAATGTGCAGCAGCAACTACTCACTGCATATAAATACATCAATTAATGTACACTGTGACTCATTAGTTCAACAATATCAGATTTCAGAACTCAATCCTCTCCCTTTCTAAATCACTAAGATCCAAAGCTCCCTCTAAAGTCAAACCCTTTATCTCGACAGTTGTGCTTAACAAAATTAATACCAATGACAATTTACAGGTTCAAAGGCTGCATAAGGATATCTCCACTGATGTGTTTTATGTGTGGGACAAAATCGGATACACTTTCATATCTTGTTTGCCCTGTCCTATGGCTCTTTATGGAATACTTTGGTGTCTTTGGTGAGTGTTGGTTCTGCCTCGCAACCTTATGATAAGCTTTGTTGATTAAATTTGTTGGTTTAGGGGGAAAGAAAGAGACAACCTGTGGTATTGTGCAATATATGCTACTATTTGGACACCGGGTTGTAGTGCAATTCATGCTCCTTTAATGATAGATTTTCAAATAAGCAAATTCTGTGAGATAGAATTAGACACTTCTATTATGTCTAGTGTAAAACTCTTGATGGTTTTAGGGTTTTCCCTCTTAGGCACATTGAGAGATTGGAATCTACACTTCCACTAAGCTTTTGTTCAGAGACTTCAGAGGATCTCTTGTCCTCCCTTCTTGTATTATTCCATTCCCCGTCTTAATGACATTCTTTTATGTTCTTTTTCTTAGTTTTGTTTTT
>NC_029792.2:40819171-40825739 GCF_000816755.2 Arachis ipaensis
CATTAATAAGCAGAAATCATAATCTATACACAAATATGCAATCGGCATCACCATCAAGTTATTCTTAATGCGTTCATAACAAGTCAATAGAACAAAAGTCAATTATCATAAGAGAAACAAAGTAAAATACAGCAGCAAAATCCTGACAAAATTTAAGTATCTGTCTCAGTTTTAAATCTTAGTTATTTCCTTTGAACCTATCTTATAACAATAAAGGAGAAAAAAATAGGCAATCATAAAGAAAAACCTAGCGGGGATAGACCTTACATGACGAACATCTTCTGCATGTCTAGTGTATGATAATGACAAGAAGTCTATATTGTTCTGAAGCCCCCATGTGCTTATTACCTGAGTGAGCGAATGGAAAATCAGAAGATTAACACGACTACGTGAGATTAAAATTGTAGGTATCTTTACAGCCATGAATGTGAAATTACACTAAGATACACAAGCAACTAGAAGTGATATCATAATTTACCACATCTATTTTGTAGCCATTAGAACACTTTTAAATCTATCTAAACTTCAAATAAAACATAAAAGAATATTCAGAAATAATTGAAAGATAATTCTGTAAAACAAATCTATGATTTTGACAAAGATATATAACTCAATTCTACCCCTATTCCCAGCTTATGTAGGTAAAAAGGTATAGCACTACTCGCAAGCAACAAAAGTAATATATCATCCTGATCAGCTTGTGAATCTCACTAATTTAAGCACATAATATTTTGTAAGTTACCTCCTTATCCTTATCAGTAAGCGTAGGAAGATCAATACGAATTTGTGAGACATGTAGAGTATAAAGAGAGCCAGCAAGTGTAGCAGAATTTTTTATGACACAAGTGACATCATCACCATCCACATCTTTGACCTGCATTTCGAAATCAGAACTAATTGAGTAAAAGAGTAGGAAGAATTATGAGAACAAGTATCAGCACTATGCTCCTTTCAATATCCCTATAATTTTCCCTCTCCATAGAATCAACAGAAAATAGGAAGCATGGAAACTATCTGATGCTGACAGCACATACTATGGTAAGAAAGCTTTAAAAGGAGAAGTGAAAAAAGAGGAGGCAAGGGAAACAAACAAGGAGAAAATAATGAGGATCCAAATAATTTTCATCTACATGCAATATCTAAGTCACCTTTGTCTTTGTAGAACAAACTGCTAAAGCAACTTATAATAACTGAAAATAGTTGTTATAACCTGCAATAAGTACACAAAATCACAAGGAATAAAACAATATATGTTTTTGGTCTCCCACCAGGCATCCAGCCGTTTGGGCCAACTATCCGGATTCAGGCACTGCAGACTGAGCGACCCTCCCAAATTGTTGCTCCTTTTACATCCCAGGATTTGAACCCTGGAGTTGCTTAAGTGATACATGTCAAGAGGACAATTGGGGCATTTTAAGGCAAAGGGGCAGAATGGAAATTTCACACTTCCAGAGGGCCCCATAAATTTTTTTCCCAGTTGCTCTAAGCACGTTTTTATTGTGTGATCAATTAACGTGAGTAATTTGCTTCGCTTGTTGCATGAAGGAAATTGAAGGATCCAACCTAAGGTAATTCTGTGTGTTAGTCTCTTTCAATTTCCCCCTTTGATCTAGGTTGTCAAGGACAAGTTCCTTGGAGGTCTAGTAGGGAATCCCTTCCGGTGACCTAGGTTGCTAAGAATAGGTTTTTTAGAGGTCTAGTAGGAAAACCCTTTCTTTTCTTGCTAAGAATAGGTATTTTGGGAATTCTTTTTAAATTTGAGGATTATTTTGGTAATTTATGAAACCCTAAATGCAACAACTCACCTTCCTCAGCCTCCTTTTTTCAGAAAACAGCTTCTTCCTCTCTAACAGTCCCAAAACTCTCTTCTATATCTCTCCCTCTCTGCTCTGGGCTGCACTGCTGCCGGAAGAATAATGCATGGGCATCATCTTGTGTTTTGCTATGCTTTTTCATATAAGAAATAAATGCATAAATGCCTAATTATAGAGTTTTGGTGCTTAAGTTGGATATTGCTTTGACCTTTGATTTGATGATTTTGTAGGAAATAATAGAAAAAAAAGTAAAAAAAGCACAAAACAAGTACGCTTTGAAGCTTAGGATACACTTTGAAGAAAGCGTGGCCCTTGAAGAAAGCGTGGCCCATGAAGCCTTCTCAAGCGGCGTTGGTGATGTGCACTAATGAAGCATTCATATGGCGTTAATTAATGAATAAAGTATGCATGTGGCGTGAATTAAAGGATGCATGCATGAAAGTTAATTAATAATGCACGAAGCAATGCATGCATGCGTTACTATGAAGCCAAGGAAGCATGCCATATATAAAGCAAATCAATGAATAAAGCACGCCAACTGAAGCAAGTAAGGCATTCATTATTAACTAATGAGGCCAATGAAGTATGAAGCATATATTAAAGGAATGCATGCATATATAAAGCAAATCAATGAATGAATAAAGAAGCATGCATGTTTATTAGCGTTCTTCAAGTGAAGCATGCATTAGGCGCTAATAAAGAAATCAATAAAGCATGCATGCAGTGGCGTTTTACAAGGAACAAAGCATAAGGGAATGGCGTGTTACACGTTCAAAACGCCTTCAAGCCCTTTTTTGAGCAAAAATTACAAGGGCATGTAACGCCACTTGTTGGCGGGCCGCACGCCAAACACCACCCTCCAGAACTTGAATTTTGTTGTGGCGTTTCACACACCAAAGCCCGGCGTCCAGAAGGCCACTTCAAAGACTTCAAAGACCCATTTGGGCGTGTTACACGCCAATTTTTATTGGCGTTTTACACGCCACATATTGGCATTCCACATGCCAACCAGGGAGCACTCCCAAGAAAGAAAAAAGATGGCGTTTTGCATGCCAAGGGAGGGCGTTTCACACGCCACTTGGCCCAAGTCTCCACAAGCAAATTTTTGCAACATTCAAAGCCCACACTTTGGACCAATGAAGCCTTGAACCGGAGGACACAAAGCTGAAGATTTAATGTGAAAGATTTGATTTGATTTTATTTTATTTTGAATTAGTTGGAATTTAAGGATTAGGTTTTGTTTTAAGTTTTAGTATATAAAGTCCTTAAGGAACTTAGAAAAGGGCATCCAACATCCGGGGAATTTGCCCCTTGGCCATTTTTTCATATTTGTTTTGTTTTGAAGTTAAGCATGAGCCACTAATCTCCTTGGTTAAAGTTAGGAGCTCTGTTCATCTTTTTATTGATTATTAATCTAAGTGTTCTATTTTATTTTGATTTAATTCATGATTGAGTTTTCATTCTTCATCCTTAAAGATTTAGAATTGTTGGGAAACATTCTAACTCCGTTTTGGATTCTAAATATTGTTTTGGAAAAAATTAATATTTGAATTAGCTGAAAACTCTTTCACACTACTTTTTTATTACACTAGGAATAGGTTCAAAGAGTGTGCGACACCTTGTGAGTTTCAATTGTTAGGACTAGCTTGAATACGTGACATATAATTCAACCTTAAGACTATTTTTGAATCTTACTTGAAATTAAATCAGAATTATGCTTCACCTCTTTTCCTTAAGTAATTGACTAAGGAATTAGCGGTTAATTAAGTTAAAGAGAAATTAAATTATCAACGAATTGGAATTTGATTATTTATGATTCGTCATGATTAATCTTTGCATACCTCATATAAATAAACATAAGGATTGTTTTCCTAAGAAGTGAACATCTCTGATACCTTAACTATCTTTATCATCTTACTTTCTCAACCAATTTTTGTTTGCTTTTGTTAAATTTGCTGTTTTCATGCTATTTATTATTGAAACACTTATTCTTGATTGTCTGATTAGAGTAGTTAATTGACCATTGCTTGCTTAATCCTAATCCTCGTGGGATCGACCCTCACTTACCTGAGATATTACTTGATACGACCCGGTGCATTTGCCGGTGTTTTGTGGTTTATAAAAATTCGCGATCAAAGAACCACCGGCAGCATGCTAGACACCACCATCCGGCTCCACTTCCTCCTTCTCTGTCTTCCCTCTCTGTCGTTCTCCCGTGTTCTCTTTGACTTGCTGACGCGCCAGGCACCAATGTCTTTGACTCGTTGCTCGTCGCCGCTCCTTGCCGTTGCTGCTTACCGCTGCTGCAAGCCGCCGGTTCTCTCTCTCTAGTTCGTAACTTAGAACATAATATTTTTAAATGATATAATGAAGGACCAAATGACACCCTTTGATATATATATAGTGATACAAACCCAATCTTAAACCTGAGGTACTATGAGAAAATTTTGGACTTTGGCTGAACCAATTCTCCCACAAATCCATGCTCTTAAGTAGAAAGACATAAATTGTTTTATATCTAACACGGTCCATCATGCAAGAGTTCATTGTGTTGCATGAGAATGCATAGATCCACCTAACATTTTGCTATAACTTAATGTTTATAGTTAGAAGAATGAAAACATCAAATATAGAACTCAAGACCATTTGATCTTGTCAACTCTAATAACATGTCAGGCCTTAAAGCATAAGTCAATAAACAAAGGCAAATGAATGGATTTCAATCTAACAATCTTTGTAAGAATATTAGTATTATTACTAATCAATAGTAGTAGTATAAATAAAAAGTAGCAGGTACATGCTACTAACATAACATAATAAAATAACATATAATAATAGTAATTCTGATGCTCCACAAATAATTGAACTCATTATCATCAATTCATATCAAGATAACACACCCCACATCAATTTGATGCTTATTTAAAACCAGTTTACTTTCCACTTTCAATGTGTTTCTCTGTTTCATAATAGAGTACGTTAGGAGAAGCTGTAGTGACTCTAAGTTCATCTAGAGTGTAACTGAGGCAATGTAACTGCCTCAGCCAGCTAGGATAGGTCAGCAACTAACTTACCAATGTATTTCCCATACTACCCACATTGTAGCTTCCCTCACAAGCTACTCTCAGCTTCTATATAAGCTGAAAACCGTTCAGCTATGATTCAGTTAATCATAAAAAGAAAATTCTACAGACCTTCTGTGACAAACCCCGACAGCCAAGAAGTTCAGGGGCAACATAGAGAAGTTACTCCTTTTAAATATACATATAGGAGAAGAGGAATAAGAAAGGCTCTGTGAGTTTAGGGAGTTAGTTACAAATTTAGGGAGTTCGTTACAGGAGAGATATAAATAGGAAATGAGGAGCATTGGTTTTAGGTAGGAAAAGACTAGAGAGAGAATTGTGGAGAGAATTGGCCTCTTGAATGCCAAACGTCATTTCTATTACAATCATATACTCTTACTCAATATACTCATTCACTGGGTTGGGACTATCAGATTGATACTCCCTCTTCAGTGATTTCTCACATTATTTCTATTCTTGTTATTCTGACTATTCATACTACTGCTTCTCTACGCTTTCTCTATCCAAATCCTAGAACCTTACACCTTCGTCCTTATTATTTCATCTTTTCCTATCAGAAATGCCAACATTTTAAAAAACAATAAGCATGCCTATTTGCACAAGCATCAAATATTAAACTTTATCCATGAAAGGCAACATTACCTCTAGCCACACAGAAGTTGTTTCACTTCCTGTAAACAGGTATTGACCAATAAAAATAGTATCACCCTTCTTCACAGCCTACAAAATTATGGAGACAATAGTCAAGACAAGCATCATAAACACAGAAATAATCAATATAAAATGAGAAATAAGAAAACAAAATTTGCAAACCCACACAAAAGAGAAAGGAGAGGTTTTAAAGAATATGGAGTAGAAATGTTTCCTGAATTGCTTGAGTACTAGAACTTCAGAGAAGTAGTATTTCTATACATTCAAACATAAATAAAGAAACTATATAAATAAATTTGAATGTTACTGCCAATGTGGATGTTATTATTAACTAGGGATAACTGGTTTGGTACGCATGGGAAGTATTGAATCCTAAGATTTTGTAA
Organism: Arachis ipaensis; assembly: GCF_000816755.2. NCBI lineage: Eukaryota > Viridiplantae > Streptophyta > Magnoliopsida > Fabales > Fabaceae > Arachis > Arachis ipaensis. Next base: position 40,825,106 of record NC_029792.2, read on the forward strand.
AGATGTACATCAGTTGAATGTTTGAACTAATAAATTAAAGCATCCTTCCAAAGGACTTTAAACAAAATGACACTTTTTCAAATTTTATTATATTCAATTCTTTCAAGAAACATCAGATTATAACACCAAGTTAGAAACAACTCCTAACAAAGGATACTGAAAGTGAAATTTGAGTTGTGTGACAAGGTGAAGGTAAAAGTTCATTTATATCATTGAAGACATAGAGGATCTTGTGTCATCAGCACAAAGAGTGGAGGAATGGAACTCACCTATCCTATCAAGTAAATAGGCAGGGTCAATTATTCATAATTTGAACAACCAGCCTTGTTAGGTACTTACATCAAATGCATGGGCCTTCAGAGAATTTGGGATCTGGGAGTGATAGAAACCTCAAGGCGAATATTACTAATGGGTATGTGGTGAGGAATCAGATGGGAATGATGCAGCAGGAAAGTGAGGTGAGGCAGGGATTACGAACCAAGCACACAAACACCGTAAAATATTCAACACAAATATATTACAGACCCCAATAAACGAGTTACATGGAAAAGGTACACCAACCTTTGATAGCCCATTAAAATTTACTGGTAAAAGATTTGAAGTAGCTTCTTTGTCTTGATCCGGCGTTAAGACA
>NC_029792.2:40825917-40826360 GCF_000816755.2 Arachis ipaensis
GTCTAGCATAACCTGAAATTGGATAAAAATGAGTACATATTTCTATGTTAAATGATCTTTATACAGTATTTTCACATATAGAAAGTACATCTAAGGATAAAATTTATCAAATGAAAATCACAGTAAATTTTGATGATATGCAATAACAGAAGCCTTGGTATCAAGAAACATAAGCTCGAGCCTCAAGAATTAATTCATTATTCATTCAGTATTATTTAGCTTCTTATATCAGTATTATTAAGTAAAAGGTTCTGCGCAATTGTCACAGTATTTTTTACCTTTTGGGATTGCTGAGATTGAATTTAAATTCTTTTGGTCCTCATATAGTCTTATTTTGATGTTTAAATACTTCTGAATTTGTTAGGATGCCTAGATTCAAAGAGGGTCAATGTTATGTAAATTCAGAAAATTAATATATAGTCGCACTTGAACTTGAGCCAAAT
>NC_029792.2:40826405-40838524 GCF_000816755.2 Arachis ipaensis
CCCATTTTAATTTTTTTTTTCTTATAAATTATATACAAATTTTAGTTTAGCCCTCTAAAAATTTTATTTTAGTCTTACTTAATTGTAAAATTAATTTTTGGCCCCTCCCTAATATTTCACCTAGCTCGCCCCTGCTTGGAACGGTGAAGATCAAAACCTATTATAGTGCAGATTGTATGACCAACTTACAAGGAACAAGGGAATAAACAGAGACAGTGAAATATTAGACTGAACTTCTGGGACAATATATTATAAAAATAAAAATATCAAAGATGGACATGTAAAACAAGAGCACTCATTCAAAGGAGAGACCAATTAATCTCATATGTTTGATCATGTAGTAGTAAAAACAGCACATAGATTGGCCTGAGTATATATGTGTATGTGTGTGGGTGGCAAATGTTTACCGCACACAGTTTTTTGGTACTTTTGATAGCAGCCTTTAAATTTTCCAATGTCTCTTGATGGTATTCTGGATCACCCCATGAGAAATCAAACCTTGCCACTAGCAAAAGGTAAGATAAAAAACAATAAGATGACCAATGAATAATCTGAGCTAATTTTAGACATCAATAATATAAATATTTCAATTCCCTCGAGCCTTGGTTTTTTCCCCAAAAGAGAAAAAGAATATGACACTAGAAAACAATAGGTCATATTTCTTTTACCAAAATAAAAGAAAATCTAGTTATTGGCTTTAACATCACATTAACCATAATTATATAATTATAATTATATAGCTATGAATTTTTAAAAACTACTAGGCATTCTAACTCTTAGTTAACCAACTATATATGACAGCATAGGAACCCAGAAACCCAAACTAACCAAATACTACCCAATCATGTTCTTTCAGAAAAATAATAAATAAAAAGGGTCATTGATACAAAAGAAAAAAAAAACTAAAATCAATTGTTAAACAAAGATGACAGACAGCCAAGTTGAAATACCAGACATTCCAGCTTCAAGGCATTGCGAAATCACATCGACTGATCGCGACTTTGGACCGAGTGTGCCAACAATCTTTGTCATCGCTGGGAAAAAGCACTGCAGATTGCATCTCAACAACATCAATCATCATCATGATTGACAAAAACACTCAAAATCTCCAAAAGAACAAGGACAAACTTCTCGTAGAAAACGAAAGAAAACTGCAGAAATAAATCAAATCTCCCACCCTCTCCAAATTCAACTTAAACCTACACGCTACAGTCAAGTCAAAAATAGAACATTAGTTGTTATCGGTACGATTCTATACAATTTTACTCCAAATACTTGAAGAACTAGGACCATTAAGGTTCACAATGAAAAAATGATGAAAACCACACTCCCCCCAAAAAGAAACTTTTATCGATTTGCATCTTTCTTAGCTAATCAAAGCAGCATCAGGAAAACTGCAAACCGACACATGATCAGTGAGAGTGACCGGTACACCTTCTCCTAAACTAGTGATCGCAGGTTCGACTCCTAGCTATGAAAAAAATGGGTACTGGGAGAGCCATGCCCTGTATGAGATATGAAATGCTCAAATAGATTTGACTCCAAGGATCTTAATGGTTTCGGAGAAACAAAAAAGAAAAGCAAACAGTAATTGAAATCAAAGAAATTAACCCCAATACAACGATTGCTTTTACTCCAGGGACAACGGAACAAGCGAATCAACAAGCATTACTAAAGAAATCCGAAAAAGGAACAAAATGAAACAAGGCGGGGAGGGAGAGAGAGAGAGAGAGAGAGAGAGACTAACAGGCTTTGATGGCTCGAGGATGGAAGCCATCCTGATGGGTTCTTCGAGGAGCAAGGGGCTGGACTGCATTTTAGTGAAGCCAAACTGACACCAAAGTGCTGTTGGTCAGAGCAAGTTCGTTGATGGTCAATATTCCGAAAACGATGCTATAGCTCAGAGTAGACAGCGCAGCAAGCAATAGTGCAATACACATTACACACGGGGGGACCGGGGGAGAGAGGAAAACAAGGAGACCACGAATCAAAAAATCGGTGTGGGTATTGGGTAACATTGTAATTTGCAATTTCACATCACCGCATGATTAACAGTAGAATTTTTTTCCCGACAGAAATTAAATAATTTCTTTTCAATCTCACTAAGTATACGCCTTTTATTGGATTTTTTATTTACATAAATTAAATAAATGTATTAATTATTGAAATAAATAATTTTAAAAATTATTACCGAAATTATTCTCAAATTTTATCTTGTTTATACTGGAGATAATTTTGTACGTATTTCGTTTACAACATATAAAGTTATTTGTATTCGTACAAAATTATCTCTTTTATACTATAAATGAGATAAGACTAGTGGACGGCTATAAATATATGTCATTGACAGTAAGGTTCTGATCCCCAGTTTGAACCTTTCGATCACTTTCTCCTCTTTTTTACCCCCTTTCTCTCTATATTATCGAGTAATACAACGATGGCATGCGTAGAAGGTAGTAATTAGGACATCAACCGGCTGAATGAGACTTGACATTATGCTATATATATATATATGCCATGGTTAGGGTACTTGCCAACCACTATCATCGGCATTGAGTGCAGCCTTGATGGCCTGTGATCTATCGGAGACAACCAACAGGCCTTTTTATGGGGTAACATAGCGTCTCAGATTACTAAGGAAGAACGACCATGACTCGGTACTCTCGGACTCCACAATGGTAAAAGCAATAAGCAGGATATTGCTGTTGCCATCTTGTGTCATTGCAATAAGCAGCACCCCATCGTATCTGCTGGTGCACGAATTCCACACCTTCGTACAACTGTACCAGCAAGTGTACTGGATCGTCCAAGTAATACCTGAGCGAGTCAGGGTCGATCCCACGAGGTTTGTAGTTTGAAGCAAGTTATGATTATCTTGTAGTCAGGTGAAATCAGAAGGTTGTTGGAAGAGTTGTCAAATTTGCATTAAAAGATATGTTGGAATGAAATGAGTAAAATGGATATAATTGAGGATTTGAGTTGCTTTGTCTTTCTAAATTAACTTTGGTAGCACTGTTTCCTTTGCTTGTGAGTGATTTCTTCAATGGCAGGCTGTATGTGATCAACGCCTTTTTTGAGATGTCGTCAATACTCCTTCGGATCTGAACCCCCAGGGTTAGTACGGATCTGGTCTACTTGAGGATGAAGCTCGTACAGTCCATTCTCCTTAATGATCCTACTCAAAACGCCACAGACAAGGTCATATCTTTCGGATCAGAGAATGATGCACCTTGGGTTCTAGCCTCTACCACAGAGACCCTAATCTCCCCATAAATCGACTGAACTGATGTCTCGAGAAGTCCCCAACGAAGTCGTGGATTAGCCGTCTGAGAGACGTATATTCAAGTTGGTGGTTCATCATTGTCCGATGAAAGACGCACTCTGAACCCATGTAGAATGTGATAACCTTATGCCAGTTCAACGCATTTATATTGATGAAGAACGAATATACATCTTAGAATTAATCAAACACGGATCGAAGAGAAACAGTAGTACTTTTATTAATTCATAGGACTCAGCAGGGCTCCTCCCCTTAACCTAGGAGGTTTAGAAACTGATACTGAAAGGAAAAATACAAAGTAAAAATGTGTAAAGTGTGCATGATTCTAGATCTTTTTGAATGATTATGTAAAATACACTTTAAATACTAAACAGATGATTAGTAAGGGTAAAACAGTCTATCTAGTGCTAAAATTCACTTCTGGAGCCCACTTGGTGAGTGTTTGGACTGAGCTTTGATGAGATCCACGTGCTATGAGGCTTCTAGGGCGTGAAATGCTGGCTAGGGTGTCCTCTTTGGGCATTTGGACGCTAGTCTATGCTCCTTGGGCACTGGACGCCTGGAAGGGGGCAGGAAGCTGGCATTGGACGCCAGTTTTGGTCCTTCTAATCCGAAGAAAAGTATAAACTATTATACATTTCTGGAAAGCTCTGGAAGTCATATTTCCATAGCCGTTGAGAATGCTCCATTTGGACTTATGTAACTCCAGAAAAGTTCTTCCGAGTGCAGGTAGGTCAGATCCGGACAACATCTGCAGTGCTTTCTCTGTCTCTGAATCAGACTTTTGATCCAGCTCCTCAATTTTAGCCAGAAATTACCTAAAATTGTACAAAAACACAAAAACTCATAGTAGAATCCAAAAATGTGAATTTAACACTAAAACCTATAAAAACTTAATAAAAACTAAACACAATACACTAAAAACTATATAAAATTGATGCCAAAAAGCGTATAAAATATCCGCTCATCATCTGCCATACAGATGCGTGCCATCGATGGAAACAAATGGCTTACAATGCTTGAAAGCCTCAACACAAGATGGGAAAGCCCAAAATACTTTGTAAAACATGATACGGTCACGGATTAGAAGGTGTCCATCGTAGTACGGGGTGGCCCGTAGCTCACAAATAGTTCTCAGGAAACAACTTTGCAGTGCCTGAAGCAGTTTCGACACCTTGTTGTATGACTCCTCCTAATCCCCGTAGATCTGATCAATTATCTTTTGTTTCATCATCCACACCTTTCTGTAGGAGGGTTTGAAGTGATAGCAATGTCAGACTGCACCTTGCAGGACAGGGATGATGACGGATGGTTTGGACCGTATCAACGACAGGATGACCTTGCAGATGAGACTGCTATCCAACTGTCGATGGTCCTGGGACATGGTGGGTACTAAACAAGTGTCCGCTCCACCAACCCTACGGACCTCCCTAACGAAATAAAACAGCCATGATTGGAAACTACTTAATGAGTAAGTACGCCTCAATTAAACTTGAACTCACCAGTATCCGAGGTTCTGTCGAAGGGCAATATGAAGACTCCATGGACACCCATTTGCTGCTTAACGGTAATGCACATTGTATTTTAATCGGTCCGATCAATCACCTATTACTCAGTACTCCTGCGAATACTATAGTTCTTCACACCCTGCATCACTGCATCTCGGCATTTGAATCTGTGACCAACCCGAAACTCTACACCACCGTCTAGGTTGTAATCCTCTTTTTCCGAGTTGAAAATGGAGTTCTCTCATATAGGCGTCCAGATCCAATGTATGATAGTGACTTGGTACATTTGATAGCGCCGGAATTGGATGGGGGGAGGCAAAATTTGGCGCATTGCTGTCTCGGCGGGCTCTTTGGTGCAAACTCCTCTTCATCGCCCCCTTCAGAGGAATCACTATCGGCACCATCGGCAACGTACTCTTCGTCGGAGTCTTCCTCACCCACCGCTATGTCTTCCACTAGAATGGCAATATGAAGGTGCGAGAGGTCGGTCGTCCCGCACATAGGTCGAGTGTACCGAACCACCACCAACATCTCTAACCTCGGCGGACAGCTCCATCACTTGTTTCGCCATGATTCTTACATGGATGTCAAACATGAGTCGCACATGCTCGTCTCCCAGAAGGCAAAATAGTTGAAACCGAAAAACTCCATTACCTAACGGTGCTAGCAACCTATACCCCACCCTTTCGACCTCCGTCGTTCCTATGCCACCAAGGTTGCTCAATATCAAACTCTTCAACTCGAACAACGAACTTACACGTCGAGTGCGCAAGAGTATCGGATTCTCACACTCAAATATCACCCATTATCGCCATTTCTCATACAACATTTCGGGTAAACACACACAACTATGTATACGCTATTATTGGTCATTTTTGCCTTCTTTTTGTGAGAAAAACGGGAGAGAAGAATATATGAAATGTATGTGGAGAATACCAAGAGTTGCACATCCTTTTATAGCTGCTAAAAATTTGTTTTACTATATCTCGTTTACATTGTAAACACATTAATTTAACACGTATCTCGTTTACAGTGTAAACGAGATAACGTCGTACAAAGTTATCTCATGTACACTGTAAACGAGATACGGCTTAGAGACGAATTTCGATAATAATTTTTAAAATTATTTATTTTAGTAATTAATATATTTATTTAATTATTTAAATAAAAAATTCGTTAAATAAACTTGTGTTTGAGTAATTAGCTATTATTATTTTTCGTCCATTTTCTTTTTCCCTTAATGAATAATATCTCTCTCAAACATCGTTTTTCCCTTTTTCTTTTTATTTTTTGCTGCAATGTGCTACATTTTTTATGTATTTTGTTCAGAATTTTATGCTTATTCTATCTTGTTTTAAAATTTTTTAATCTACAACGTAGTATTTAAAAAATTGGAACTAAATTTTCATTAAATACACAAAATTTCAATTATAATAGATAATCATTATGCACATAAACTAAAATAGTATATATTAATTGTTTCTTTTTCATTAAATGTAATAGAAGAGGTAGAAATGTCTTCTTTAATAATTCTAATAAATTAGTATGAACTATCAGGATATTAACTTCTATTGCTTCTGTTATTGTTCTATACTCTATATTTATATGTTATTTTTATATATTTTTGTTCTTTTGTTCTTGATTATGGTTATTTATGATGATGTTAGTTCTGGTTATTTGAGTTGTCCTATAATTAGGTTGTTCTAATATTTCTTTTTTATATATGTAAATTTTTTATGCTATGCTTAAATATTTTTGTTCTGTGATGATCCAAAACTTTTTTTTATGTGATTTTTACGATAGTTATTTTAGGATTAGTTTTTATATGATATTGATGACCAATATGTGCTAAAGTGATAAGTAGGTATCTGAAGATTTAGATTTCAGACTAATTAGTCTCTACAGAAAAAAAGTACCAATTTATTCCTCCAAGATAGCAAACGGTAGACATATAATGTCTTTTTATTAATTCATTAACTAAAACTTAACCGTAATACTTATATGTACTATTAATTACTCTGACGTGTTTATCTATGAAAGATCATGTAGATAATAACTTTTGTAGCAAAACTTTACTTGTTTTGATAGAATTTGTGATAAATAGAGAGCAGTCGATAAAATGGTATATGAAAACTCAAAAGATAATAAATGTTTTATTGTCCAAAACTGCATCGTTTTCATGCTCATGTGACAGTAACAAGACATACACCATTATAAATAACGAAATACATAGACAATTCCATTTTGTTTTGCACTATTCATTAACAAAAGGAAATACATGTCTACCGTTTATTATCTTAGAGGACCTAATTGATACTTTTTTTTTCAAGGACTAATTAGTCCAAAATCCATATTTTTGAGAATCTAATTTTCACTTTACTCTACTTTATCTATTGACCAAATCAGCTGATGTTGATTGATAAAAAGGCTTTGCAATGCAATAGAGGGTTTAAGTATTTTTTTTTTTACTTTTTTAATTCCTTCATTTCTATGTTCATTTAGTTTACTGAAGAAAATTATAGTAATATACTCCTTCCTAAATTTTTGAAGATTATCCTATAGTTGAGAAAGAATATGCTTAAATTCTATCAAATTAGAATTAGAAAATCAACTAGATTTAAGATACTTCTTTCTATTTTGGCGTAATAATTCTTTTATTTGTTAGCTTTGCTAGATTAACCAATTCTAGCCACTTCATGACATAGAATAGAGAACTTATAAATTATGTTAAAAATAAAGTAACTAATAAAAATTCGTACTTTTTTTTGTCCCAAAATATTCATATATTTTGTTGGTTGCTGAACTATTTGTTCTTCTTTTAATAGTCCAGCATATGCTAACATCTCATGTATGATTATGATCTGAAAGTCACAAATTGAAAAATATATTAATATGGAACAAAAACAAGCACAACACATAAAGATACATGAAAAGCACAAAAAATAGATAACTTACAGCAAATTTGTGTATGTTTTTTCTATCAGGATTTAGACTGCTTTTGCGCAAAGAGTCAAGCACATAAAGTTTATTACACTGAATATTCAAAATATATAACCACCAATGAGCTTGATAATAACCTGGTGCAAAGAAGTATGGTTGGGTTGCCAACTTATCCTTGTCAAGGAAAGGTAGAGAATCTTCTAACTTACATCTAAATAAGAAAGGTTTCTTTGTTTTCTAATCAATATAATTACTATTGTGCCTCATAAACATGAGATTCTGAAATAGTATGTAATAACACATCAATAATAGACCACAACATATGAATACTAAGCACCAGCATATAAATAATAGAGTATAGCACATAAATAAGAAAGCAAAGTACATCAATAATAGAGCATTATACAACAAATTTTGACTAAAATAAATAAAAGTAGATATTTGTAGTTTATAGGAGAACATATCAGTATGTTTAAGGATATGCAATATATTTATTCTGCAAACCTCTCAATATTTTTGCTAATCAAGATGAAACACATTACACTAATAAACTGTGGAAAGAAAATAAATAAATGTATGATACGTATTTAGGAAGGTATTTTGGTCATTTTAGAGACAAGATGCAGAATGATGATTTTGACATGTTCAAGAATCTGAATACTAAAAAAATTATACTATGTTAGTCTTGGAATCAAGGAGACTAAGAGTTCATTTTAAAAATAGTAGTATTAAAATAACAGCACTCATAAAGTCTATTGAGCTAAATAAGGACATCAAGAATACCAAGAGTTCTTTTGAAATTCACTGGGAGACATAAACTTAGTATTAAATTTGAAATTATTTAGTTATATTTAAATTTGATTTATTGTTAGGGTTGTTAAAAGTTTTGATTTGGTTTTGAATTGTTTAGTAGCATTTTTTGTGTTTGAAATTTAAATCAAATTTGATCTAATTTTTATAGATCAAATCTGATTTAAATTGGTTATCATGTCTTTAGGTATTTAAAATTTAAATCAAATCTGATATAATCAAATAAGATCATATATAATTTAAATTAGTTAGAGATAATTTTGGAGTCATATTTTTTATTTAATTTCAATTTTTATTATTTTATTCTAGTAAGATTTGACCCACTTATACGCTAATCTGTTAGGGGGTCTATTTAAATACTTTTTGTGAGACATTTTAAACACTTTTTGATGAATAAAAATTTTAAGTTGCTTTATGCACGTTTTACCTTGTGTGATTAAGTGAGGTGAGTGATTTGCTTTACTTGTTGTACGAAGAAAATTGAAAGATCCACCCTAAGATAATTCTTAGTATTAATTCTTTCAACTTTTAGCCATTTGATCTAGGTTATCAAGGATATGTTCTTTAAAAGTCTAGTAGGAAAAACACTTTCAGTGACCTAGGTTACTAAGAACATGTTTCTTAAAGCTCTAATAGAAAAACCACTAAGCTATCTTCTTGTTTCCGCTGTGTCTTTCATAATCGTTCTTTTTTTTCTTATTAACAAGTGATCTACTTGACTTGGTTTGCTAGACAAGGTGAGATCCACTAGTTCGTCATGTCCTGATGTCATAATCGGTTATAAAAGGATTTATGTGATTCTAGTCAATTCACGTAACTGTATTCTCCCTCCAGGACTTTTCCTTGGTAGTCCATGGAATCAACATTCAAGACTGGAAAGCCACTCTATGGGTTGTCCTGACTATCTAGAATGAACCTCTTTATGTCACAAGCTAAGTGATCTAGTTGACTTGGTTTGCTAGAAACGGCGAGATCCACTAGTCCAGGAATTGTAACGTAATACTAGTTTCAGTGTCGTAACCGGTTGTGAAAGAATTTTTGTGATTTTGGTAACATTCTCATAATCGTATTATCCTTCTTAGACTTTTTGTTGGTAGTTCGTAGAATCAACATTCAAGGTTAGGAAGCCACTACATGGATTGTCATGACCATCTAGGGTGGACCTCCTTGTATTAGAAGTGATTTAGTTGACTTAGTTTGCTAGACACGATGAAATTCATTAGTCCAGAAATTGTCATGTAATACAAGCCCCAGTGTCGTAATTGATTGTGATAGAATTTCTGAGTTTTTGGTCACATTCACGTTATTGTATTCTCCTTTTAAGACTTTTCTTTGCAGCCCATAGAATCAACATTCAAAGCTATGAAGCCATTCCATGGGTTCTCATAACAATCTAGGGTGGACCTACTTGTGTCACAAGTTATCTAGCTGACTTGGTTTGCTAGAAAGGGTAAGATCTACTATTCCACGAATCATCATGTATTACTAGCCCCGGTGTCTTAATCGGTTGTGAATGGATTTTTATGTTTTTCGTCACATTCACATAACTATATTCTCCCTCCATGAATTTCTTTGTCAATATGTGGAATCAATATTTAAAGTTGGAAATCCACTCCATGGGTTGCCATGTAAGGGTGGCAATACGCACCCTACCTGCCTGTACCCAACCTAACCAAACCCGGTCTGCAGCGGGTAGAGTTCTTATGCGGGTTGGTGCACGAAATCGTGATCGTTCATTCCTTGATAATGGAGCCAAAAACTTAATACGCACGTTCATAATCTTAGTTCTTTGTCACAACTTCGCACAACTAATCAGCAAGTGCACTGGGTCGTCCAAGTAATAAACCTTACGTGAGTAAGGGTCGATCCCACAGAGATTGTCGGCTTGAAGCAAGCTATGGTCATCTTGAAAATCTCAGTCAGGCGGATTCAAATGCTTATAGAGTTTTAATAATTAAAAGATAAATAAAACGTAAAATAAAGATAGAGATACTTATGTAATTCATTGATGAGAATTTCAGATAAGCGTATGGAGATGCTTTGTTCCTTCTGAATCTCTGCTTTCCTACTGCCTTCATCCAATCCTTCATACTCCTTTCCATGGCAAGCTGTATGTTGCGCATCACCGTTGTCAATGGCTACATCCCGTCCTCTCAGTGAAAATGTCCAAATGTGCTGTCACCACACGGCTAATCATCGGTCGGTTCTCGATCATTCTAGAATAGGATTCAGTAATCTTTTTGCGTCTGTCACTACGCCCAGCACTCGTGAGTTTGAAGCTCGTCACAGCCATCCCTTCCCAGATCCTACTTAGAATACCACAGAAAAGGTTTAGACTTTCTGGATCTCAAGAATGGCTGCCAATAATTCTAGCCTATACCACGAAGACTCTAATCGTAGATCAGGAGGCTAAGAGATATGCATTCAAGCTTGTTTTCATGTAGAACGGAAGTGTTTGTGAGGCACGCGTTCATAGGTGAGAATGGTGATGAGCGTCACATAATCATCACATTCATCATGTTCTTGTGTGTGAATGAATATCTTAGAGAAGAAATAGGCTTGAGTTGAATAGAAAAACAATAGTACTTTGCATTAATTCATGAAGAACAGTAGAGCTCTACACCTTAATCTATGGTGTGTAGAAACTCTACCGTTGAAAATACATAAGAACAAGGTCCAGACATGGCCGAATGGCCAGCCTCCTCAAATGGCATATAAATTCGAAATTAGGGAAAAAGAGACTCCTAGTACAATAGTAAAAAGTTCTATTTATACTAAACTAGTTACTAGGGTTACAGAATTAAGTAAATGATGCAGAAATCCACTTTCGGGCCCACTTGGTGTGTGCTTGGGCTGAGTATTAAAGCTTTCACGTGTAGAGGTCTTCCTTGGAGTTGAACGCCAGTTTGTAACTTGTTTCTGGCGTTTAACTCTGCTTTGCAACTTGTTTCTAGCGTTTAACGCCAGAATAGGGTAGAAAGTTGGCGTTAAACGCCAGTTTGCATCGTCTAAACTCGGGGAAAGTATGAACTATTATATATTGATGGAAAGCCCTAGATATCTACTTTCCAACACAGTTGAGAGCGCGCCATTTGGACTTCTGTAGCTCTAAAAATTCCATTTCGAGTATAGGGAGGTCAAAATCCAACAGCATCTGCAGTCCTTCTTCAGCCTCTGAATCAGATTTTTGCTCAAGTCCCTCAATTTCAGCCAGAAAATACCTGAAATCACAGAAAAACACACAAACTCATAGTAAAGTCCAGAAATGTGATTTTTATTTAAAAACTAATAAAAATATACTAAAAACTAACTAAATCATACTAAAAACTATGTAAAAACAATGCCAAAAAGCGTATAAATTATCCGCTCATCACAACACCAAACTTAAATTGTTACTTGTCCCCAAGCAACTGAAAATCAAATAGGATAAAAAGAAGAAAATATACTATAAATTCCAAAATATCAATGAAACTTAGCTCCAATCAGATGAGCGGGACTAGTAGCTTTTTACCTCTGAACAGTTTTGGTATCTCACTTTATCCTTTGAAGTTCAGAATGATTGGCATCTATAGGAACTCAGA
>NC_029792.2:40838545-40845950 GCF_000816755.2 Arachis ipaensis
AACATTTCTCCTTTTTCATCATTCTTTCAAGAGCCAACAATTTTAACATTCATAAACAACAAATTCAAAAGACATATGCACTGTTCAAGTATTCATTCAGAAAACAAAAAGTATTGTCACCACATCAAAATAATTAACTGGTTTCAAGGATGAATTTGAAATCATGTACTTCTTGTTCTTTTGTGATTAAAAGCATTTTTCATTTAAGAGAGGTGATGGATTCATAGGACATTCATAGCTTTAAGACATAGACACTTAAACACTAATGATCATATAGTAAAGACACAAACATAAATAAAACATAAGGCTCAAGAACCGAAAAACAGGAAAATAAGAACAAGGAGATTAAGGAACGGGTCCACCTTAGTGAGGGTGGCGTCTTCCTCTTCTTGAAGAGCCAATGGTGCTCTTGAGCTCCTCTATGTCTCTTCCTTGTCTTTGTTGCTCCTCCCTCATAGCTCTTTGATCTTCTCTAATCTCATGGAGAATGATGGAGTGCTCTTGGTGTTTCATCCTTAGTTGTCCCATGTTGGAACTTAATTCACCTAGGGAGGTGTTGATTTGCTCCCAATAGTTTTGTGGAGGAAAGTGCATCCCTTGAGGCATCTCAGGGATTTCATGGTGAGGAATTTCCTCATGCTCTTGTTGAGGTCCATGATCTCTTGTTTGCTCCATCCTTTTCTTAGTGATGGGCTTGTCTTCATCAATGAGGATATCTGCCTCTATGTCAATTCCAGCCGAATTGCAGAGGTGGCAAATGAGGTGAGGAAAGGCTAACCTTGCCAAAGTGGAGGACTTGTCAGCCACCTTGTAGAGTTCTTGAGGTATAATCTCATGAACTTCCACTTCCTCCCCAATCATGATACTATGGATCATGATGGCCCGGTCTACAGTAACTTCAGACCGGTTGCTAGTAGGAATAATTGAGCGTTGGATGAACTCCAACCATCCTCTAGCTACAGGCTTAAGGTCTGGTCTTCTCAATTGAACCGGCTTGCCTCTTGAGTCAACTTTCCATTGAGCTCCTTCCACACATATGTCCATGAGGACTTGGTCCAACCTTTGATCAAAGTTGACCCTTCTAGTGTAGGGGCGTGCGTTTTCTTGCATCATTGGCAAGTTGAACGACAACCTTACATTTTCCGGACTGAAATATAAGTATTTCCCCAGAACCATTGTAAGCCAGTTCTTTGGGTTTGGGTTCATACTTTGATCATGGTTCCTAGTGATCCATGCGTTTGCATAGAACTCTTGAACCATTAAGATTTCGACTTGTTGAATAGGATTAGAGAGAACTTCCCATCCTCTTCTTCTAATCTCTTGTTGGATCTCCGGATACTCGCTCTTTTTGAGCTTAAAAGGGACCTCAGGGATCACCTTCTTCTTGGCCACGACTTCATAGAAGTGGTCTTGATGGACCTTTGAGATGAATCTCTCCATCTCCCATGACTCAGAGGTGGAAGCAATTGCCTTCCCTTTCCTCTTTCTTGAGGTTTCTCTGGCCTTAGGTGCCATTGATGGTTATGGAAAAACAAAAAGCAATGCTTTTACCACACCAAACTTAAAAAGTTTGCTCGTCCTCGAACAAAAGAAGAAAGAAAGTAGTAGAAGAAGAAGAAAATGGAGGAGATGGAGGGAGAGAGTGTATTCGGCCAAGGGGGAGAAGTGGTGGTTGTAATGTGTGAAAATGGAGTAGTGTTGAGGGGTTTATATAGGGGTGAGGGGAAGGGTAGGTTTCGGCCATCAGGGTTGGGTTTGGGAGGGAAAAGAATTTGAATTTTGGAGGTAGGTGGGGTTTATGGGGAAGAGTGGATGGATGTGAGTGGTTAAGGGTAGTTGGGGAAGAGAGTTATGAAAAGGTGTAAAGAGGAGAGAAGAAGAGGTGGGGTAGGTGGGGATTATGTGGGGTCCACAGATCCAGAGGGGTCAAGGACTTAGCATCCCTGCTCTATTTAGGCGTTCAAACGCCCTTAGAATGCATGTCTGGCGTTAAACGCCAGCTTGCTACTTGTTTCTGGTGTTAAACGCCAACTCCATGCTCTGTTCTGGCGTTAAACGCCAGTCTGGTGCTTGTTTCTGGCGTTTAACGCCAGCTTGATGCTTCTTTCTGGCGTTAAATGCCAGTTTGATGCTTCTTACTAGCGTTTAAACGCCAATAAGCTCTTCCTCCAGGGTGAGCTATTTTTAATGCTGTTTTTCATTCTGTTTTTTATTTTTCAATAGTTTTTGTGACTTCACATGATCATCAACCTAAAGAAAACATAAAATAGCAATGTAAAATAAATAGATATAATTAAATAACATTGGATTGCCTCCCAACAAGCGCTTCTTTAATGTCAATAGCTTGACAGTGAGCTCTCATGGAGCCTCACAGATGTTCAGAGCATTGTTGGGACCTCCCAACACCAAACTTAGAGTTTGATTGTGGGGATTCAACACCAAACTTAGAGTTTGGTTGTGGCCTCCCAACACCAAACTTAGAGTTTGACTGTGGGGGCTTTGGTTGAGTCTGCAGTGAGAGAAGCTTTTCATGCTTCCTCTCCATAGTTACAGAAAGAGAACCTTGAGTCTTAAATACAAGGTAGTCCTCATTCAGTTGAAGGATCAACTCTCCTATATCCACATCAATCACATCTTTTGCTGTGGCGAGGAAGGGTCTTCCAAGGATGATGGATTCATCCACATCCTTCCCAGTGTCTAGGATTATGAAATCAGCAGGGATGTAAAGGCCTTCAACCTTTACTAACAAGTCCTCTACTAATCCATAAGCCTGTTTCATTGATTTATCTGCCATCTCTAGTGAGATTCTTGCACCTTGTACCTCATAGATTTCCAGTTTCTCTATTACAGAGAGTGGCATGAGGTTTATCCCTGATCCAAGGTCACACAGAGCATTCTCAAAGGTCATGGTGCCTATGGTACAAGGTATGAAGAACTTTTCGGGATCGAGTTTCTTCTGAGGCAATGTCTGCCTTATCAATGCACTTAGTTCATTGGTGAACAAGGGGGGTTCATCCTTCCAAGTCTCATTACCAAATAAACTGGCATTCAACTTTATGATGGCTCCTAGATATTTAGCAACCTGCTCTTCAATGATGTCTTCATTCTCTTCAGAGGAAGAATAGTCATCAAAGCTCATGAATGGTAAAAGGAGGTTCAATGGAATCTCTATGGTCTCTAGATGAGCCTCAAATTCCTTTGGTTCCTCAAAGAAAAACTCCTTATTGGTCAGTGAACGTCCCAGAAGGTCTTCCTCACTAGGATTCACGTCCTTCTCCTCATCTCTGGGTTCGGCCACACCAAGTAAGGTTATGGCCTTGCACTATCTTTTTGGATTCTCTTCTGTATTACTTGGGAGAGTACTAGGAGGAGTTTCAGTGACTCTTTTACTCAGCTGGCCCACTTGTGCCTCCAAATGTCTAATGGAGGACCTTGTTTTATTCATGAAACTTAAAGTGGCCTTAGATAGATTAGAGACTATATTTGCTAAGCTAGATGGATTCTGCTCAGAATTCTCTGTCTGTTGCTGAGAGGATGATGGAAAAGGCTTGCTATTGCTAAACCTGTTTCTTCCACCATTATTAAAGCCTTGTTGAGGCTTTTGTTGATCCTTCCATAAGAAATTTGGATGATTTCTCCATGAGAGATTATAGGTGTTTCCATAGGGTTTTCCCATGTAATTCACCTCTACGATTGCAGGGTTCTTAGGTTCATAAGCTTCTTCTTCAGAAGATGCTTCTTTAGTACTGTTGGATGCAGCTTGCGATCCATTCAGACTCTGAAAAATCATATTGACTTGCTGAGTCAATATTTTGTTCTGAGCCAATATGGCATTCAGAGTATCAATTTCAAGAACTCCCTTCTTCTGAGGCATCCCATTATTCACAGGATTCCTCTCATAGGTGTACATGAACTGGTTATTTGTAACCATTTCAATGAGTTCCTGAACTTTTGCTGGCGTTTTCTTTAGCTGAATGGATCCACCTGCAGAATGGTCCAATGACATCTTAGATAATTCAGACAAACCATCATAGAATATATCTAGAATGGTCCATTCTGAAAGCATGTTAGAAGGACACTTTTTGGTCAGTTGCTTGTATCTCTCCCAAGCTTCATAGAGGGATTCACCTTCTTTCTGTTTGAAGGTTTGAATATCCACTCTAAGTTTGCTAAGCTTTTGAGGAGGAAAGAACTTGGCTAAGAAAGCCGTGACCAGCTTATCCCAAGAGTTCAGGCTATCTTTAGGTTGAGAGTCCAACCATATTCTAGCTCTGTCTCTTACAGAAAACGGGAAAAGCATAAGCCTGTAGACCTCGGGATCAACCCCATTGGTCTTAACAGTATCACAGATTTGCAAGAATTCAGTTAAGAACTGAAAAGGATCTTCTGATGGAAGTCCATGAAACTTACAATTCTGTTGCATCAGAGAAACTAATTGAGGCTTTAGCTCAAAATTGTTTGCTCCAATGGCAGGAATTGATATGCTTCTTTCATGTAAGTTGGAATTTGGTGCAGTGAAGTCACCAAGCATCTTCCTTGCATTGTTGTTGAGTTTGGCCATGTCTCCTTCTTTTTCAAAAATTTCTGTCAGATTTTCTCCAGAGAGTTGTGCTTTAGCTTCCCTTAGCTTCCTCTTCAGAGTCCTTTCAGGTTCAGGATCAACTTCAACAAGAATATTCTTATCCTTGTTCCTGCTCGTATGAAAAAGAAGAGAACAGAAAAGAAAATATGGAATCCTATATGTCACAATATAGAGATTCCTTATATGAGTATAAGAAGAGAAGAATAGAAGAAGGAAAAGATAAGAATTCAAACACAAAGGAGAAGAGTGGGTTCAAATTTTTTGAGTGAAAGAGGGGTGTTAGTAGATAAATAAATAAATAGAAGGAGATGAGAGGGAGAAGAATTCGAAAATTAAATAAAATAAAATAAAAATATTTTTGTTTTTATTTTAAATATTAGTTATAATTCAAAAATACGAAAAGGAATAAAATTAAAATTAAAATTTAAAATAATTAGTTAATGAAAAGAAATTTTGAAAAAGAGGTTAATGATTTTCAAAAATTAGAGAAAGAAAATTAGTTAGATAGTTTTGAAAAAGATAAGAATCAAACAAAAAGATAGGATTAATTGAAAAAGATTTGAAAATCTTTGAAAAGATAAGAGGTTAGAAAAGATTTTGAAATTGATTTTGAAAAAGATGTGATTGAATTTTATTTTGAAAAAGATTTGAAAAAGAATTTTAAAAAGATTTTATTTTGAAAATTAAAGTTGATTACTTGACTAACAAGAAACAAAAAACAAGACTTATTTTTGAAAATTTTTAAGAAAAGAAAAACATGCAAGACACCAAACTTAGAAATTTTCAAACTTTAGACACTAGTAATTCAAAAATGCATATGGAAAATAAGAAAAGACACAAAACAAAGAAATGCAAAGATCAAACAAGGAAATTCATCAAGAACAACTTGAATATCATGAAGAACAAATGCATGAGTTTTCTAAAATTAAAGGAAAATTAAAAAGCATGCAATTGACACCAAACTTACAATTTGACACAAGACTTAAACAAGAAACACAAATTATTTTTGGTCTTATGATTTTATTAAATATTTTTTTCGAAAATATAAATAATAAAAATAAAAAGCTTAAATTAAAATAAAATTACCTAATCTGAGCAACAAGAGGAACCGTCAGTTGTCCAAACTCGAACAATCCCCGGCAACGGCGCCAAAAACTTGGTGCACGAAATCGTGATCGTTCATTCCTTGATAACGGCGCCAAAAAATTAATACGCACGTTCATAATCTTAGTTCTTTGTCACAACTTCGCACAACTAACTAGCAAGTGCACTGGGTCGTCCAAGTAATAAACCTTACGTGAGTAAGGGTCGATCCCACGGAGATTGTCGGCTTGAAGCAGGCTATGGTCATCTTGAAAATCTCAGTAAGGTGGATTCAAATGGTTATAGAGTTTTAATAATTAAAAGATAAATAAAACGTAAAATAAAGATAGAGATACTTATGTAATTCATTGGTGAGAATTTCAGATAAGCGTATGGAGATGCTTTGTTCCTTCTGAATCTCTGCTTTTCTACTGCCTTCATCCAATCCTTCATACTCCTTTCCATGGCAAGTTGTATGTTGGGCATCACCGTTGTCAATGGCTACATCCCGTCCTCTCAGTGAAAATGGTCCAAATGCGCTGTCACCGCACGGCTAATCATCTGTCGGTTCTCGATCATGCTAGAATAGGATTCAGTAATCCTTTTGTGTCTATCACTACGCCCAGCACTCGCGAGTTTGAAGCTCGTCACAGCCATCCCTTCCCAGATCCTACTCGGAATACCACAGACAAGGTTTAGACTTTCCAGATCTCAAGAATGGCTGCCAATAATTCTAGCCTATACCACGAAGACTCTGATCGTAGATCAGGAGGCTAAGAGATATGCATTCAAGCTTGTTTTCATGTAGAACGGAAGTGTTTATCAGGCACGCGTTCATAGGTGAGAATGGTGATGAGCGTCACATAATCATCACATTCATCATGTTCTTGTGTGCGAATGAATATCTTAGAGAAGAAATAGGCTTGAGTTGAATAGAAAAACAATAGTACTTTGCATTAATTCATGAGGAACAGCAGAGCTCCACACCTTAATCTATGGTGTGTAGAAACTCTGCCATTGAAAATACATAAGAATAAGGTCTAGGCATGGCCGAATGGTCAGCCTCCTCAAATGGCATATGAATTCGAAATTAGGGAAAAATAGACTCCTAGTACAATAGTAAAAAGTTCTATTTATACTAAACTAGTTACTAGGGTTACAGAATTAAGTAAATGATGCAGAAATCCACTTTCAGGCCCACTTGGTATGTGCTTGGGCTGAGCATTGAAGCTTTCACGTGTAGAGGTCTTCCTTGGAGTTGAACGCCAGTTTGTAACTTGTTTCTGGCGTTTAACTCTACTTTGCAACTTGTTTCTGGCGTTTAATGCCAGAATAGGGCAGAAAGCTAGCGTTAAATGCTAGTTTGCGTCGTCTAAACTTGGGAAAGTATGGACTATTATATATTGATGGAAAGCCCTGGATGTCTACTTTTCAACGCAGTTGAGAGCGAGCCATTTGGACTCCTGTAGCTCCAAAAATTCCATTTCGAGTGCAGGGATGTCAGAATCCAACATCATCTGCAGTCCTTCTTCAGCCTCTGAATCAGATTTTTGCTCAAGTCCCTCAATTTCAACCAGAAAATACCTGAAATCACAGAAAAATACACAAACTCATAGTAAAGTCTAGAAATGTATTTTTTATTTAAAAACTAATAAAAATATACTAAAAACTAACTAAATCATACTAAAAACTATGTAAAAATAATGCCAAAAAGCGTATAAATTATCCGCTCATCACGGG
>NC_029792.2:40846032-40872226 GCF_000816755.2 Arachis ipaensis
CACATCTTAGATATGTATATATGACATAGTTATATAAAAATATATTTTAAGTGGATATTGAACCAAAGACCTCTCACTAAATGCAAAAAGATCATTAGCCACTAAGAGAATATTATTAATTATTAATTAAATATTTTTTTTACATAAATGTCAGTTCTATTTTAAATTATCATGAAGTTATATAATAATATTGCATCTTTTTGGTAACTCGCGGGTAAGGTTGGGTACTCGCGGTTAAGAACAGATAAGGTTAGGATTGGGATATTCTCAGCTCGTGGGTAGGATAGGATTACGTTTATATAAAAATCTCAACCTATGGGTAGGATTAGGGTTGGATCCAAACCCTACCCTACCCTACCCATTGTCACCCCTATTGCCATATAGGGTGGACCTCCTTGTGCCACAAGCGATCTAGTTGACTTGACTCTAGTATCGTAACTAGTTATGAAAGTATTTCTGGTTATGAAAGTATTTCTGTGATCTTGGTCACATTTATGTAACTGTATTCTCCCTCCAAGACTTTTTCTTAGTAGTATATTGAATCAACATTCAAGGTTTAGAAGCCACTATGTGGGGTACCATGACCATTTGGAGTGGACCTCCTTTTGTCACAAGTGATCTAGTTGACTTGACTTGCTAGAAAGGGTAAGATCCACTAGTCTTTGAATCATCATGTAATACTAGTCCCAATGTTGTAATCGGTTGTGAAAGGATTTTGATGATTCTGATCACGTTCACATAACTGTATTCTCCCTTCAAGACATTTTCTTAACAGTTTGTGGAATCAACATTCAAGAATAGGAAGCCACTCCATGGGTTTTTATCACCATCTGGGGTGGACCTCCTTGTGTCATAAGTTGTCTAGTTGACTTAGTTTTGCTAGAATGGGTGAGATTCACTAATCCAAAAATTGCCATGTAATAATAGCTATGGTGTCGTATCGGGTTCTAAAAGTGTTTTTGTGATTTTGGTCAAATTCACGTAACCGTATTTTTTTTCTACGACTTTCTCTTGGCAGTCTGTGGAATCAACGTTCATGATTAGGAAGCCACTCCATGGGTTGTCAACTTGTCATGACCATTTAAGGTTGACCTCCTTATGTCACATGTGACCTAGTTGACTTGGTTTGCTAAAAAGTGTGATATCTACTAGTCCATGAATCCTCATGTAATACCAATCGCCAGTGTCATAACCCGTTATGAAAGGGTTTTGTATATCTAGTAACATTCACGTAATCGAATTCTCCCTTTAGGACTTTTTTCTCAAAATCCATGGAATCAACATTTAAGGCTAGGAAGCCAGTCCATGGGTTGCCATAACCATCTATAGTGGACCTTCGTATGTCACAAGTGATCTAGTTGACTTGGTTTGCTAGACAGGGTGAGATCCAATAGTCCAAGAATCATTGTGTAGTAGTAGTCTTGGTGTCAAAACCGGTTGTGAACGGGTATCTGTGATCTTGGTCACATTCATGTAATTGTATTTTCTCTTAAAGACTTTTCCTTGGTAGTCCATAGAATCAACATTCAAAACTGGAAAGTCATTCCATGGGTTGCCATAACCATATGGGGTGGACCTCCTTGTGTCACAAATGATCTAGTTGTCCTAGTTTGCTAAAAAGGGTGAGATCCACTATTCCAAGAATTGTCATGTAAAAAAAAACCTTGGTGTCATAACCGGTTGTGAAAGAGTTTTTGTGTTTCTATTTACATTCATGTAACCATATTCTCCCTCCAAGACTTTTCCTTAGCAATCCATCGAATCAACAATCAAGGTTGGGAAGCCACTCCATGGTTGCCATGACCATCTGGGTTTGGACCACCTTGTGTCAGAAGTGATCTAGTTGACTTAGTTTGCTAGACAAGATGAGATTCATTAGTTCCAGAATTGTCATGTAATACTAACCAAGGTGTCGTAATCAATTGTGATAAAATGTCTGTGTTTCTGGTCACATTCACGTTATCGTATTCTCCCTTTAAAACTTTTCCTTGGAAGCCAGTGGAATCAACATTCAAAGCTGTGAAACCATTCCATGGGTTTCCATGACCTTCTAGGGTGGACTTACTTGTGTCACAAGTTATCTACCTGACTTGGTTTGCTAAAAAGGGTAAGATCTACTATTCTAGGAATCGTAATGCAATATTGCCCTTGGTGTCTTAACTAGTTATGAATTGGTTTCGGTGTTTCTAATCAAATTCACTCATCAACAATTAAACTCACAAAGCATAGCCACATACACCATATCTAACTACCTAACCCTTACCTTTTTGTTGATAAAAAACACAAAATTTTACCTCTACTGCTGTTTTAAACCAGAAAACCAGACAAGGAAAATTTGAAGAACAGGTTGATAAATATGGTGTGCCTATCTCATAGCTTCGGTCAGCTCACCTCCATGGCCATCACTTTCCTTCTGTTGGTGTTGGGATTGGCAAAAGATCAAAAGGAATGGGAAGAACGTTCTTACTCTCATCCTTGGTTCTCTATCACACTCCCTTTCTCATTCTTTTCTTGTGTTTTTGCGTGTCTCTGATGACCCAGATGAATCAAGTGTTCAGAGAAGAAGAAGAAGAAATGGAGGAACTCGTTCTTACTCTCCTTCTCTCAGTCTCGGTTTCATTCCCTCTCTCTCTTTGCTACCTTCTATTTTTTTTTCTTTCTGAAGTGAAGAGGGTGAGAAGCACTGATAAGTGATATATAGATGAATTGAAGATGAGGTGGTGAAGAGAGCTTCGTTGGTTTCTTGCTCTTTCAACACCTGGACATGAGCTTTAATGGCAAGCGGTGACCAAGGGGTGAAATCATGGTTGGAAGATTCCCTGTAGTTTGGTTACAGAAGGAGAAGAAAGAAGGAGGATTAGGGCTAAATCATGGTTAAACTTCTCCTGGCTTTATAATGTTGATCATAATTCGGTTAAACCAAGAAAAAGAGCGATTCAATGAGTTTTGGTTCACGGTTACTAATCCTAATGATATATCTATACTTTTCTTTAATTAATTAATCAAATGAATAAATAAAGATATGGTAATTGATTAATAAACTTGGTTTTAATCTTGTAATAATAATTATTCCATAGAATAATTAACTAAAACGATAATTTTTAATTACCAAATCTCGTTGTCAAAAATTTACAGAAAACTCTATCTTGGTGAGTAAAGTTTAACTGTAATTTCTCTCAAGCTTCTGATCATGTTTGATGAAAATAAGATTTAAGATGTGTGAGAATATAGTGTGGAGGAGAGAAAATCGTGACTTTATAATGCAAAAAAAAATCGGTTTGATTATGAAAGAGTAGAGTTGGTTTGGTTCAGTTCAAGCTTGGATAGATTTCTTGGTTCCTTATTTTTCTCTAGGTAATCTTCCTAGAGACTTTATGAATTTTAGTTGAAGATAGTTCCTTGATGTTATGGCCGAATTGCCAAAGAAAGAAGAATGTGGTTTGATAATTAAAACTGTAAAATTACCGTTTTCAAACCGTATCAATTTAAACAACCGGCAATTGAGAAATTGGTAGCAAAGAGTATCTCGGCTCTAAATAATATCTAGAATACTTTACCAAGGCTAAATCTATCAAGAAAAACTAGTAGTAAAGTTTCTATAGATGACTTTAACTCGGTGGTCAAATTCATCGTTATCGATATGGTTTTTTGCGTAGGACACGCTTTTATCTTTCACGACGTATCTATTCTTTTCACTTATCTAATCTAAATCCGCCTTATAATATATGATAATGTGATTCTCGGACATTTATCAATTTTTCATCACAGAATTTTTGAGAATAAATTCTATGGAGAAATGGGGTGTTACACACGGGACTACGAAGGCTCAGTCGGCGTCTGTTTCAACTCCACCATAATCGTCTACTCCTTTTTTCCCACAGTTAACTGATGCATCACAGTCACTACAAGAAATGATTCGAGGAAGACTGCCATGGACTCCTTAAGCAAGTTATGCAGGAGGTTATTGTACTCTTTAGAGTGTACAACTACTTCTGCAACCTTGCTGAAATGGTCTTAAAGGCAATCATAACGCTCCATGTGTGGTCGTGTGTGGTCCACTATGTAGCAACTTTTGATGGTAGAATGCCTTCTAAAAATTCTCTTGCTCCACCTCTAAAGCAAATAATGGTTAGGGACAACCAAAACTCTATCCTATTGAAGCACAACCAGTGAATGATAGTACATAATATCCTTGAATTCAAACAGCAGGCTATCACACCATACGTGCTCACCGTCCCTCTCAAATATGACTCGGTGCCTTACCTCCTGTCATCGGCCTGCTATGTTCACATCATGGACCACCTCATGGATAATGTTATTGTCTTCATCCTAGATGAACGAGACAATGTAGTTCATCTTCTCTCGAAATTCAAGTTGCACCTTTTGAAAAATGTCATTTGTGTATTCAAACAAAAATTGTACCTCAATCTCGTTGTTGGAGTAACAAGACAAAAATTTGTTTATAGAGTCAAAAACCTTTGTGGCCTCCTTGTCTATCGTAAACATTAGAGCATTGTTGTACTGGGTTATAAATTCGGCCAAGGTTGTCTTCGGAGTCAACTATTTGTCGAATTAGAAATTAACGCCTTCACTTCTCTGGGTGGATGATATTCTAGCCCATAAGTCACCCTTTAGATACACTGGAATCCAAAATCTACGATCATTCCATAGCACTTACAACCATTCGTTATCCTCGAGGTAGTAGGCGTTCACAAAACTACTCCAATTGTCTTTAAACTCCTCTACAGTTAGACTTTGGTGGATGACTTTACTCATTGTAACCTGAATATCTTTATAGCAATCATATCCTTTCAACTTCTCACGAACACTTTTTATTATGTGCCACAAGCACCACCTATGCTTAGTATGTGGCAGGGACATTGGTCGGTTATTGTAACACCCTACCACACAGAGCTTTACGCCTAGGATGTAAATCAAAGGTGGCGAGGTGCTACGACCTCTAAAAGTAAAAATACATATATATAACAAGGATAATATATCTAGGAGCCTTGAAAGAAAAGGGCACGCTCAAAACAAAATCGAAGATACAACGCTCACGAGTAACAGAAAGACAGAAAGCTTATACAAAAAACCAAGAGAGAGAGAGAGAGAGAGAGAGAGACACACACACACACACACACACACACACACATACACACACACACACACACACACATATATATATATATATCTAAATACATAATATAAACACCCCCAAAAAGTAGATCTTTGCTTCAAAAAGAGTCGTCCAACATGCTCAGCGAGGTGCCTCATGTTCTGCATCTGAAAAATAACAAATACATGTGGAATGAGAACCGGAGATTCTCAATATGGTAAAGGTGCCCACATAGATAATATATAAGGTCCCGGGAAAGTCAGAGGCATTCCTAGAACTCTGACACTCAGATTTAAACTTAAATTTAACTCTAAACCAGAAAATCTCGGTAATCTATTGAAGAGAGAACTTTTGCGTGATCTAGAATTCAGAATAAATTTCCGTTGCAAGTATAGATTCTAAACCAACAAAAGTCCTTTCTTACAAACGTTTGGTTGTCACAAGTAACAAACCCCTTTAAAATTGATAACTGAAGTATTTAAACCTCGGGTCGTCTTCTCAAAGAACTGCAGGGAAGTATGTTCTCAGTATTGGTTATGAGTTTTGTAAATTGGGGTTTTGAAGGTAAGGAACGAGTAATTTAAATGACAATAAAATAAATAAATAACTATAAAATAAACTTTTGGCAAGGTATGAAAATTCGGAAGTCCTATCCCAGTTACTCCTATGAGAATTGAAGTTAATCCCACTTAATTAACCTTTACTAAAGTAAGAAAAGTCAAGTGAACTAATTTGTTAGATTTCCCAAGTCCTAGCCACTTCCTAAGGAAAGACTAGAGTTAGTGGAATTCAAGTTAATTAGCAGACATAACCATCAATCACGATAAAATTGATAACTCAAGGGTTTCCAGTTAATCAATTAAAGCCAAGGATATGAAAAGCTAAATAAGAATTATAAACTGAAATACCTCAATTGCATTAATAAGAGAAAATTAATCTAAACATAAAGAGTCCATAAATCAATCTGGCAACATAAGTAATTAAAGGAAAGCATTAAAATATCTGAAAGCAAAAGAGAAATAGAAAGTAAAAGAAATATTGAACCTGATAGGGAATTGAAATACTTAATTGAAATAATAAGAAATCCTAATCCTAAAACCTAAGAGAGAGGAGAGAACCTCTCTCTCTAAAAACTACATCTAAACTATGAGAATTAAATTATTGAGGGCCTCCCCTTGAATGGATGCATTCCTCCATTTTATATCCTCTAATCTGTGCTTTCTGAACTTGGATCTGGGCCAAAAAGAGCTTCAAAAATTGTTGGGGGTGTTTTCTATAATTTCTGGTGTGTGGCATCTGTCACGCGTCAGCGTGGGTCACGCGGTCGCGTCATCTGGAGTTTTCCTTATCACGCGTTCACTTCGGTCATGCGTCTGCGTCATCTGTGTTCTGCTTAAGGCGCGCGTCCGCGTTAGTAACGCGTTCGCGTCGCTGCCAGTTTCTTCAAAAACTCCATTTTGTGCTTTCCTTCCATTTTTGTATGTTTCCTTTTCATCCTTTAAATCATTCCTGCCTTAAGAGATCTGAAAATACTCAACACACAAATCACGGCATTGAATGGTAATAAAAGATAATTAAAATAATTATTTTTGAAGCATAGGAAACATGTTTTTCACATATATCACATAATAAGGAAGGAAAAGTAAAACCATGCAATTTACATGAATAAGTGGGTGAAGGATTGAATAAATCACTTAAATTAAGCACAAAATATATCATAAAATATGGGTTTATCATCTATCTAAGGGGATTCAAGTTCTAAATCTAACCCTAACTCAGTACTTCACTTTCTGCCTCCTCTAACCCTCCGAAATACCGGTGGAACAACCATCGTCACACCTCCATCATACGAGGGATCTCTCAGTTGTAGAGACATACAATACAAACAAAGAAAAATACAAATAGAATGCAGTTACAGCAGGTAGAGCATATAGCAAATAAGCATAGATAATCAACTAGGAAAACTCAAGTAATACACACTCAAACAAAACAGACAAATGCATATGATACATGCCTACCCTACTGGCCGTGAGCTCAAGTGTCGGTTACTTTTCTAGAATCCGACACACTCGGTAGCTAACCCGGATATCGTCTCTCTGATATGCCTCCACACTCTTGGGATATAGTGTCCGTCACACTCTTGGGATATAGAGTCTGCCACACTCATGGGATATAGTGCTCATCGCATTTTTCGGGATAAAGTGTTCTCACACTCTTGGTGTATAGCGCCCGTCACGCTCTTGGATTATAGTGCTCACCACACTCATGGGATATAGTGCCCGACACACTTCCCAGGATAAAGTGCTCCCACACTCTCGGGATATAGTGCCCACCACGCTCCCGGGATATAGTATCCGACACATTCATGGAATATAGTGCCCGACATATGGTGCGCGAAATTTGAACTCGCACAACTTCACTGGCAAGTGCACCGGGTCGTCCAAGTAATACCTCAGGTGAGTGAGGTTCAATCCCACGAGGATTGTCGGACTAAGCAAGCAATACTTATCTTGTTGGACTTAGTCAGGCAAATAGTAAAAGATGATGGGTGTTGTTGAATTTGCATAAAGCAAGATAATAAAGAAAATAAAGAAAGCAATTAACAAAATTGTTAAAGAGATAATATATAGAAGCAGTAAAGGCTTTGGAGATGTTTACCTTTCCATATTAAGACTTCTTACCAACCACTTTAAAAATAAATGATTCATTCTATGGCAAACCATAAGTTATTAAAGCCTACTCTTGTAGTGAATTAATCTCCTCTAATCCTCATCAAAAGTCACTCTCGTGGTCATTCAATTTAGATCAGAGGGTGAAGTTCAGGAAACCAGTTTAGCACCACAAAAACCTCAATTACCCCAAGCTTACAGGATTTCATGGCACATATCCGATTAGTTCATGTAATTAGAAATTTGGGAGGAGTGTTTTCAAGCTGTAGCTTAAGCGAGATAGCTCTCTCGAGAATCACAAGAGCCCATGTAGAATAAGGGTTATACTCTCGTTCCACCCAGATTCATGAGATTAAGAACGAAAACAACACCTTAGAATTGAATCAAATATTAATTAAAATAAAAGAGTAATAATATTAATCCATGAAAATAAGCAGAGCTCCTAACCTTAACTAGGAGGTTTAGTTACTCATACTTTACAGAGAAAACAAAGAAGAAGGTGTAAAGTAATATGTCTGATCCTCCCCTACTGAAAGGCATGATCCTCAGGAGGAAGGGAGTCCATTATTTATAGTAAATACTAGAACTAAAAGATGTTAATTTAAATTTAAAAGTTACAAGGATAAGATAAAATAAACTAAGAAGTGCTAAAATCCACTTTGGGGCCCACTAGGAGTGATACGGGCTGAAGACTGGCATTCAACTTGGGTTCTGGGTGTTGAACTTTGCTGGTCCTGCTCCCTGGCTGGTGTTCAACGCCAGTTTGGGCATTCAACTTGGGAGGTCAGTCCTTCTTGGTCGTTAAATGCCTAGTCTTGGCGTTTAACGCCAGTTTTGGCAGTCATTTTGGAAGAAAAGTATAGACTATTATATATTGCTAGAAAGCCCTAGAAGTTAGTGATGCACAGAAACTTGTCTCTTAACAAATTTCCCTCGGCAAGTATACCGAATTGTCGTCAAGTAAAAACTCACAATAGAGTGAGGTCGAATCCCACAGGGATTGATTGGTCAAGCAACTTTAATTGGAGGACTGTTCTAGTTGAGCTAAGCAGAATTTGATTTGAGAATTGCAGGAAATTAAATGGCGGAAAAGTAAATGGCAGAAAATGTAAATGCTGGAAATAAAGAGCTGAATATAAATGACGGAAAGTAAATTGCAGAGTCTTAAATGGGGAATGGGAAATTTAGCATGAAAGTAAATGGAAGAAAGTAAAGAGAATGGATAAGATCAGAAATGGGGAATTCATTGGGCTTAGGAGATGTTGCATTCTTCGGATCAAGTTCATTTTCATCTCTTCCTCAATCAATGCATTCATTGATTTCCTTGGCAATCTTAAGTGATTGAATTCCAATTCTTTGGTAATTCAACCTCTCAAATCTTGATCAATAGCCAATTCTTTGGTCTAATTGCTCATGAGAAGAGATGAAGTATGGTCACTGATTATACCACATGTATTTCCAAATCAAAGTATTGGGAAAATTATATGTCACCATATCCGCCCAAACCCCAATTTGGTCCAACATAAGAAAGCATTTCTAGCATGATCTCTTCATTCCTCTTCCAAGGTTCCGAAGAGATCCAAGTATGAATAGCTTCTTATCCAAGACAACTACCCAATTGGATGAAGATTGAAAGCTTTCTAGTAAAATCAAGAGATAAGAAAGAAGAAGAATAATGAAAACTATTATTGATCCATCAAATTACAACAGAGCTCCCTAACCCAATGAAAGGGGTTTAGTTGTTCATAGCTCTGGGAATGGAAAACAGAGATGGAGAATACATTCTAAAAGTAAAACTAAGTGCAGAGAAAGTAAAATTATACAGAGAGTAGTTCTCTCAATGCCCCCAAAAGCTCTCCCTCTCTCTAGTTTAAAACTACTCCTATATATACTACTCTTCTGATCTTCCAGTTGGCTCTTCAAGTCTTGGATATGGGCCTTTGGATCTTGAGTTGAAGCAGTTTGGAATCTTCAGTGGGCTCAGCTTTACTTGCAGAGAAAGTGTGAAGTAGGCATGGACTTTAGCTAGGACGTTAGTGGCGTTAATGTTAAGTGAAAATGTGGGTTCGAGAACGTTAGTGATAATCACCTTTTGCACTAACGTTCCTAGCCCAAGATGGTTCACGTTAACTTCAATGTTAGTGGCACTAACGTGACCACTAATGTTGCCTCTTGGTCCATCGCCAGCGTTATTGGCGTTTACCTTTTCCAATAACGTTGCCCTTAGCCCCTCCTTTCCTCACATTAGAGTTCACGTTAGTATAACTAATGTGGCTCTTAACATGGGCATGCCTTAGCCTCGAGAGCGTTAGTGACACTTGCCTTTGTCACTAACGCTCCAAACGCCTCACCTTCCCACGTTAGAGTTCACGTTAACTTAGTTAACGTGACTCTTAACGTGTTGAAGATTGCCATCTCCAACGTTAGTGACAAAGGTGAGTGTCACTAACGTCGGCTTATCATGCTTGGCTCCACGTTACTCTTCAAGTTAGTGGTCTTAACGTGACCACTAACGTGGGCAATGTTGGCTTAGTCCAAAGTTAGTGACAAAGGTGAGTGTCACTAACGTTGGCATTGTTTTCCCCTTCCACGTTAGAGTTCACGTTAACTAAGTTAACGTAACTCTTAACATGGCCAATTGCCAATTTTGGAGCATTAGTGGTATTCACTTTTACCACTAACGCTGGAGCTCCTTTTTCTTCCACGTTAACTACCACGTTAATGTAGTTAACGTGGCAATTAACGTGGGCTATGATGGCTTCGAAAGCGTTATTGGCGATCGCTTTTCTCATTAACGTTGTGAGTTCATTCCCATTCCACGTTAGTGGTCACGTTAATTAGATTAACGTGGCTGCTAACGTGGCTCTTCCTTGCTTCCTTTGTCCTGAAATCAAGCAAATACAATACATCAAAGCTCTAATCCAAGTTATGATATCATGCATCATCTATTTTATCATTCAATTCCAACATAATTCTCATAAAATGATGTAAAAAAAAATCATAGTGTTGCTTGAATCAAGATGTAAGTGATTATCTACCTAGAACTTGCTTATTTCCTAAGAAAGTGCATGAAACTACCCTAAAACAATAAGAAAAATGTCAGTGAAACTGGCCAAAATGTCATGGCATCACATAGCTTTCCAACTCCACTAATACCGTATCAATTGGACCTTTGTACTTCAAGATATCCTCATTAGAATGCACAGAGGTCAGGATTGACAGTATATGCTATCATTTCTTCGTCTCTGAACAAGATTCTGCCGAATTCGCCCAAAAATCTCCTGAAATAATAAATAAAACACAAAAACTCAAAGTGGCATCCAAAAGATGAATTTTTCACTAAAACATACTAAAACATAATAAAATATAACTAAAAACACTAAGAAAATGCCATGAAAAAGGGTATAAGATATTCACTTATCACAACACCAAACTTAAATTGTTGCTTGTCCTCAAGCAACCAAAAGCAGGATAGAACTAATTAGAAGAGGAAAATACATCAGGTTTTCAGAGTTGTCAATAAAGCTTAGTTCCAATTATTGAATAGGGCTATTAGCTCTTTATTTCTGAATAGCCTTGGCATCTCACTTTCCTTTAAAGATCAGAAATATTGGCATCATTTGGAACTAGAATCCGGATGATATTATTGATTTTCTTCTTTTAATTTTTCTTGATTCTTGACCACAGCTTTTTCTTTTGGTGCTTTGCACCTTTTGAGCCTAGCCATGACTCTAAGCGTTTTGTTTTCAAGTATTACCACCGGATACATAAACGCCACAAGCACTTAACTGGGGGAACACTTTGGATTCGAATTTAGCTTTTCTTAAATTCCCAGATGTAACACCCTAATTACCCGAAGCCTTACCTCGCGTCGTAAAGCAAAGGTTAATCAAAGGTTACGACAATTCTGAAGCATATAATATCTATATATAGAAAGGAATAATAATTCTAGAAGCCCGATGAAGGATTAAGCTCAAAAACAGAATTTGAAAAGCGTAAAGCGTTCCCAACAAAGCTACACTAATCGAGGCACAAGATATACGTACAGATCAAGATATATATAGATATATAAGAGTATAATAGTCATAAGAGTCTAGCCGCAGCTCATGGAGTTTAAGCCGGCTAGTTATATACAGGCATACAGAGTTTAGAAAGTAAAACAGTTTACACAAACTTCCTCTCAAAGTAAGCCTCTAGGAAAAATAAATACAAAAGTGAGAGAAGCTAAATAAAATAATCCAAAAAGACTTCAAAACATAGTGAAGATCCTTCGCTCTGTCACCATCAAAGCAACTCACCGAGGTGGGTTGTGACCTGCATCTGAAAAATAACAACAGAGTATGGAATGAGAACCAAAGGTTCTCAGTATGGTAATAGTGCCTAGTGATGTAAGATATAAGACTCCTGGACGCCAGAGGCAATCCTAGAGCTTCATATCCATCATGAGATTCAACTTAAAGCATAACTAAAACTTTAAAACATAGCTTAAAACCATTATAATAAAGGGGTAATCTAACTTAGTGGATTTTCTAATCTAACAATTCTCTGCTGACCCACAGCCTTCGCCAGCCTAACCGCCATGCGATCCCATCGCCACCTCCTTCCGAACCTCCTCAATCCCAGTAGAATACACAGATAATATCAATTTAAGGAAAGCACAAGTATAAGCATGTATATCAAGTAATTCAATTAGGCAATTAGGCATGTTATACAATTAGACATACAATTCAAGTCGGCAAAGTGATAAACCCATATTTCATGAGTTATTTTGTGCTTAGTTTGAGTGATTTATTCAATCCTTCACCCATTTATTCATATTAATTGCATGGGTTTACTTTTCCTTCCTTATTATGTGATGTATGTGAAAAACATGTTTCCTAAGCTTTAAAATTAATTATTTTAATTACCTTTATTTCCATTCGATGCCGTGATTAGTGTGTTGAGTAGTTTCATATTTTCTAAAGGCAGAATGATTTAAAGGATGAAAAAGGAAACGTACAAGAATGGAAGGAAAGTGCGAAACAGAGTTTTGAAGAAACTGGCACCCACGCGATCGCATGGACGACGCGATCGCGTGCCAGAAGCAAAGAAGCAGCGACGCGGCCGCATGACTGACGCGACCGCGCGCCTTAAGCAGAACGTATATGACGCGGACGCGTGACTGACGCGACCGCGTGGCGAGGAAATGCTCCGAATGACGCGACCGCGTGACCCACGCGGACGCGTGACAGAGGCCACGTACCAGAATTCACAGAATACGCCTCCAGCGATTTCTGAAGCCTTTTTGGCCCAGATCCAAGTACAGAACATACAGATTAGAGGCTATAAAGTGTAGGAATGCATCAATTCAAGAGAGAGCTCGCAAATTTTTACTTTCCATGATTTAGATTTAGTTTGAGAGAGGTTATCTCCTCTCTCTCTTAGGATTAGGATTTAGGACTTCTCTTAGTTTTTAAGAGTAACTCTCGATCCAGGTTTAGTATTTACTTTAATTTATGTTTCTATGCTACTTTTACTTTAATGCTTTTATTCGTATCTATAAATGTTGCCAATTTGGCTTATGAACCCTTTCCATGTTATGATTTGAATTAATGATTATTTGAGGTATTTCAGTTATTGATTGCTTTCTCTTTAATTTGTGTTACCATTGCTTTCCATCTAAGAACATTTTTATTCCAGCAATTTTACTTTTTCCCCTTTTGGTCTTGGTTAAGAAATCAGTAACTCAACATTATCAAACTCAACATAACTGATAATCGCTATCTTGCTAATTGAACTGAACTTCAATAATCTCAACTTTTTCTTAGGAATTAAATAGGATTCGAAGGTCAAACTAATTAGTCCCTTGACTTTCCTTTGCTTTAGTAAAGGTTAACTAAGTGGAATTTAGATTCAACTTTCATTATTATTGAGAGAGATAATTAAGTTGGACTTCCAATTTCTCTTACCTTGCCAAAAGTTTGCTTTACAGTTTTATTTATTTTAATTGCCATTTACTTTACTTGTCATTTAAATCACTAGCTTCTCACCTTCTAAACCCCGATTACAACCTTTATAGCCAATAATAAGAACATACTTCCTTGCAGTTCCTTGAGAAGACGACCCGAGGTTTGAATACTCGGTTCACAATTTTTAAGGGGTTTGTTACTTGTGACGACCAAAACGTTTGTAAGAAAGGTTGATTGCTTGGTTTAGTAACTATACTTACAACGAGTATTCGTTATAACTTCTAAACCATCAATCTTCAGTTCTTTCAAAATGGCGCCATTGCCGGGGAGCTGCTAACGTGTGTCTTATTATTGGTTATTGTAAATATTTTTCTTTTACTTGTTTATTTGCTTATTTTTATTTTTTATTTTTTTTTGCATTAGTTACCATGAACTCTCACCCCTCTCGCTTTGAGTTTGGTTCTAATTTTGTTGAAAGAAATAGAAGTTACAGCAGGAATATGCATCAAAGTCAGACCAATCAAGGATGGATGGAGCCAAGAGGATCTAATCAACCCTTTAGGCAACAACACCCTCCGAGATATCATGGACAAGGACCATTCTACAATGCATACCCAGCTGAAAGATATGGTGGACAACCTTGTAACTACCAACAAGTACAACGCGAATGTTTTTATGAAATTCTTTACTGGCGAAAATCCTAACGTCAAAATGGCGCCGTTGCCGGGGAACTGCTAACGTGTGCCTTATTATTGGTTATTGTAAATATTTTTTCTTTTACTTGTTTATTTGTTTATTTTTATTTTTATTTGCATTAGTTACCATGAACTCTCACCCCTCTCGCTTTGAGTTTGGTTCTAATAATGTTGAAAGGAATGGAAGTTACAGCAGGAACATGCATCAAGGTCAAAACAGTCAAGGATGGATGGAGCCAAGAGGATCTAATCAACCCTTTAGGCAACAACACCCTCCGAGATATCATGGACAAGGACCATTCTACAATGCATACCCAGCTGAGAGATATGGTGGACAACCTTGTAACTACCAACAAGTCCCACCCCGTGCCTATAGACCATCCTTTCAACATAACCTCGAACCACTACACTCACAAGCTTCTCTTCACCATTCGCTACCATATGATCCTTCCTTACCCCGATTCCAATCCAATCACTCCCAACCACCACCACTTTCCTATGTATCATGTCCAAATCCGGCACCCCGAGAAGCAGAGGTTTGCCTAAAGGAAACAGTAAATAAACTTCAAACAACCATTCGACAACTGGAGCAAGCAGTAATTCAATGGGTTTCTAGGCGCTCAAATATACAAGGATCAGCCACAGCCCCATGTGAACAATCTAATGAAGAGCGTAGCATGAAGGAAATATTGAAAACTCTAGTGGACAAGACAAAGCACGAATTTGTACTAGAACAAGTAGAAGAAGCTGTCATTGTTCAAGAAGAAGAGTTGGTTGAAGATCTAGGAGATGCTGAACATCTATGGGAATCCAAAACTGAGGAGAACTCCGTCAATGACGCTACAGTTGATGCTAAGGAGGATATTGTACAATCTCCTAGGCAAGTTGTTTATGAAGAATCAGACGGAATGACTCAGGACACAAATTCCCTTGATGATGATAGT
The DNA here is from genome assembly GCF_000816755.2 of Arachis ipaensis. Classification (NCBI taxonomy): domain Eukaryota; kingdom Viridiplantae; phylum Streptophyta; class Magnoliopsida; order Fabales; family Fabaceae; genus Arachis; species Arachis ipaensis. The sequence goes on from NC_029792.2 coordinate 40,861,405, forward strand.
CACAAGTCAATTTCTCTTAGTAATGAACTTGCATCCGCAAGTGAATTTTCTGAGATCGAAGAATCTCTCCCAAGTGAATACGAAGACGATGTGGAGGTAGATTTTTCTCAACCTCCAATCTATGACTCAAGTGATGAGGAAGACATAGAAGACTTTGACCAGGAACATAGATATAATTGTAGAACCTTGCAAGGAAGTGGAGGAATTCACAGAAGAGCACAAGGGAGTAGAACTTACAGAACCACCGGAAACACCTACCCCAAGGCCATTACCACCTAATACAAGCTTCAAGTGGGTACAATCCTTAACCTATAACTTTACTTATTCACTTGAATATGGTTTGCTTGAAACAGATGGCCAGCTTAGAGCTCTTTGCGGCTTTAAGAGTAAGAGGGAAATGGCTCGTACTCAGAGTTGGTGCACAAGGTTCAATAATGTTCCACGCTTCACCTCGAAGTACACGGATTGGTATCATGCTCAACTGCATGGATCATAGAGAACGTTTGGTCACCATGGTGAGATTCTACTCTTTAAACTGTCTGGATGGAGACATGTAGATCAAGACGGAGGCGGATTTAAAAGCAAGGCTTGGGATCCTGGAGTTTATTCTGACATTTATCACCCCGGGAGCCTAACAATCTGTTTGAAGCTGTTCAGAAGCTTTACATGCCTAGTTTGGGATCCCTTCAACCAGCAACACCACCCCTTTCTCCCCTCCCTTCCCATACCCCCATCACTCTCTCCTTCCCCCTGCCGAACAGCCGCACCACCGTGCCCACCACCGCCAGCCGCCGTGCCTACCACCGGACGCTACCATCACCACCACCCAGCCACCTTTCAGCCTACTCTCATTATTCAGCCTTCCAGGTTCCGCAACACGCAATTCCTTTTATCCGTTCACAGTTATTCTTATTTTTTCCGTTTTATGTTCATGTTTAGGCTAGTTAGATATGCATATTGTAGTGGATTTTAGGCTGTTAGGTAGCCAAGGCTGTGGTTAGTGGATTTAGGTCTGTTTACTTGCACTGTTTATGTTTTTGTTTTATCAAATCTGCAATTCTGCTGTTACTGTGACCTTGTTCATATGCTGTGATTTCCTGCATTTGCTGCTTGTTACTCTGAATTTTCATGTTTATATTAATTATAGGTAACTGCAGCAAGTTTTTTAATTCATATGAACTGTCTTGTTGTTGTTTATTTTCCGGGATAATCCAATTTTAGCCGGAATGCTGCCCAAATTTTTGGTAAAATGTTGTCATTCATGTTTTGGTTTGGCAATTTGAACTCTGTTGTCCTCTTCTTTAACCAAACCATTTCATGAATGCCATAGCAGACTTTCTTATCCTCTTTGATTTCCTGGTTTATAAACTGCATTTGTGATATTCTGATTCCAATTTTTACTTTCTTTATTCCAATTTGAATCAACATCACCCTGTTTTCCTTGTTCGATTATGAGTTATTTCTAGTCATAATTGTGAATCCTTGTTCCATGTAATATTTTCTTTATGCCACTTACTTTAACCCACATTCTACTGCCTCACTAATTTTAATTTACTAACTCCTCTAACTTTCTAACCATAGCATAATGACAATTTTTCTATTTAACTTGAATTCTGATACATTTTGGATTGTAAATTCTTCCTTTCAAACTTTTAAACTACTACACAATCCTTAATGCACATTTACTTAACTCATTTACCTCATTCTAATTCTCCCTTGCCACTTTGTGTTTTCTTTGACTATATGCCTACTTGCTTTCCTATTTTTATATATCCTGGTTTTCCATCTTTCAGGATGTTTGCCTCACAGAGGAAAGGCAAAGGCAAGGCTACTGGCAAGCGCAAAAGAGGAGATTCCTCCCAGTCCATCATTGACCTAATGCATGATTCCTCATGGCGGGAGAAGAACTTTACACAGCAGGAAAAAGCTGACCAGCTGCTCCCTGCAAATGATTCAATAAAATTTGCAAACCGATACTGTGAGATGAAGTATCCGGCATTTGCAAACTCTAGGAACTTATACCTGGAGAGAACTCTGAAGATTCCAGAAGCACTCCAGCAGTACACCACTGAGCAAATCAAGCAAAGAGGCTGGTTCTTTCTGGAGAGAGCACTGACAGAGGTCAATGCATCTTGGGTCAGGAAATTCTACTGCAATTACTACATCACTACCCTAGATGCAGTGAACCTGAGAGGAAAGCAGATTCTGGTCACTGAGGAGGCCATAGAGGACATTCTCCGGCTCCCAGCCAAGTCCGATCATCCCGATGGTTATCAAAAGGCTGAGGAGGACATGCGCCTGATGCGGTTTGATTGGGATGCTGTGAAGTCACGGATAGCTCTCGACCCGACTGTTCCTTGGGAGATGGGTCAGGACACCACCATGCCTAGAGGGATCAAGAGGGCGTACTTAAATGATGAGGCTCGGTTATGGCACCAGATCATGAGCAACTATGTGATGCCGAGTACTCATGAGACGGAGATCCCGGCTGCTATGATCACCCTTCTATGGTGTGTGATGGAGGGTAAGGACCTTTATCTGTCACGCTTTATCCGGCATTATATGGCCAGGGTCCACGTCCGAGGCACCCTCCCTTTTTCTTATCTGGTTACACAGCTAGGCCGTCGAGCTGACGTGCCATGGGAGGATGCCGACGAGAGACCACCAGCGGCGGATTGCAGGAAGATCATTCCTCACAGCAGGAACTTCCTAGCTTTGGGCTACAGACCACCACCCTTCACTGCTACTGATGAGACAGCCCCACCGTCTGTTGGACCTTCTTCATCCACAGCTGCCCCTGCTGCCCCCGCTGCCACCACTGCACCTCCACCTGCCTCTGAGCCCGTATACCGCCTATTCTGACAGCTTGATCAGATGGAGCGCCGTAACCGGCGCCGGTATGAGAGATTGGAGCGTCGCAGCAAGCGACGCTATTCGCATCTAAAGCTGATGATCCGACAGGGTGGTGACATCCCCTCCGAGCCCGACACACCATCAGAGCCATTAGAGGAGGAGGAGGATGAGCACGAGGAGGAGACTCATTCCCAGGCGGAGACCCATCAGCAGGCAGGCACAGAGCAGGCTGCACCACATCAGGAGGTCCCACATCAGATTGAGGCTGCAGATCCAGAGATCCCGATCCAGTTAGCCCCTCCTCTACAGCAGCCAGATCCTCAGCCCACCACCACCACAGAGCCTCCAGCTACCATCCCTACCAGTGATGACACCCTTCACACCTGGCTTGACTGAGCATCAGGGACGATGCTTCATTTTAAGTGTGGGGAGGTCGCCATCTCTGGCGTTTTATTTTGGTGAACCACTACATCTTTTTTTTCTTTTATTTTGGATATTTTTCTGTATTTTTCTTTTTACTGTTATTTTCTGAGTACTTATACATTGCTACTTTTATGTATTTTTACTCTATTTCCGCATTTTGCATTTTTAGTTTATATTTTAGCTATTTAGTTTATTTTAGTTATTTAGTTTAGTTTGCAATTCTAACTTATTAGTGAATTAATTAGTATAGTTTACCCTTTTTAGCATAAGATAGCATAGTTTAAATTGAAAAATATAAAAAGGTAGTAAGCTAGGAAATTGAACATAACAGATTTAAATCCATAAACCTTGTATATATAGCATTACATCATGTAGTTAAGTTGACAACATTTCATCAAGGAGGAACATTAAAACTTTAAAGGCTACCCTAAATAATTTTTTTATAAGAATAATCGGAATTTTTAACTAAACCTGCATAACATATATGAATGATATATGATGCTTGAGTTAGAGAACACACAGCCTGTGAGTCTTGAGCTTAATTGTATGGTTACATTCAAACCATAATTTCATTCCTGTGTGTTTCGCTTCTTTTTATTCTAATGTCCTTTACTTTGCTTTAATCTATATGTCCAATTATAGAATATAGAATATAGAATATAGATACATACCAAAAGAATGATTGAGGCCATCATTTGATTTTAGCTCACTTACCCCAAAATAACCTACCTTTCACATCACCCTTGTTAGCCCCCTTGAGCCTTTAAAATCCCTTTTATTCTATTTAGCCACACTACTAGCCTTAAGCAGAAAAACAAAATAAAATCCCAAGTTGAATCCTTGGTTAGCTTAAGATAGAAAATTATGAATAGATTAAAATGTGGGAAACCTATTGGGAACATGGATGATAGAAACAAAAGGTAGACAAAGTTGAAAGAAACAAAATGACTCAGAAACTTTAGGAGGCATGCTCATGAGAAATCAAAGTTAAGTCACCATGTGCATTAAAAAAAAGTTATTTTTCAGCAATTAATAAAAGGGATACAAAATTCCCCAATGCAAAATAAAGGCAATGCACATGGGATAAAAATAAAAAATTGAAGCATGAGCATGTAACAACAAATGGGAAAATATGGGAAAATAGGTAAAGAAGTTTTGTTTTACTAAATATGTATGTTAGGTGAGATCTTAGTCTAATTAAGGATTCACTTATTAGCTCACTTAGCCTTATACATATATCCTTACCTTTACCTTAGCCCCATTACAACCTTAAGTAAAGACCTCATGATTTTTGGTATGACTGTACTCTATAATTGTTGATTGGTTAGATGAAGAACAAAGTTATAGAAAGTAAGAATAAAAAGAAAAGTAGAGTGAATAAACCCAATAAACACTGAGTGACTAGAGGGTAAACACAAAATCTAGTGAGGGTTCAATAGCTCATCAACATATATCTGTGCTTAAATTACTAATTGTTTTGCAAGTTTGTACAATATTTTTCTTTCCCATCTCATTTGCAGCAGTGCTTTATTATTTAAGGGTTGGTGATATATATATATATATATGCATATGACTCCTTGAGAATGTGAATTAAATTAACTATATGTAAGCTTTATATATGAGTGGATAAATTAGAATTGCATGACTCATTTAGGTAGATGCATTTAGAATAGGTTGCATTGCATAACATTCCACCACTTTAACCTCCTTATTCTTTACCTTGGATTTAGCATGAGGACATGCTATTGTTTAAGTGTGGGGAGGTTGATAAACCCATATTTCATGAGTTATTTTGTGCTTAGTTTGAGTGATTTATTCAATCATTCACCCATTTATTCATATTAATTGCATGGTTTTACTTTTCCTTCCTTATTATGTGATGTATGTGAAAAACATGTTTCCTAAGCTTTAAAATTAATTATTTTAATTACCTTTATTTCCATTCGATGCCATAATTAGTGTGTTGAGTAGTTTCAGATTTTCTAAAGGTAGAATGATTTAAAGGATGAAAAAGGAAACGTACAAGAATGGAAGGAAAGTGCGAAACGGAGTTTTGAAGAAACTGGCACCCACGCGATCGCATGGACAACGCGATCGTGTGCCAGAAGCAAAGAAGCAGCGACGCGGCCGCATGACTGACGCGACCGTGCGCCTTAAGCAGAACGTATATGACGCAGACGCGTGACTGACGCGACCGCGTGGCAAGGAAATGCTCCGAATGACGCGACCGCGTGACCCACGCGGATGCGTGACAGAGGCCACGTACCAGAATTCACAGAATACGCCTCCAGCGATTTCTGAAGCCCTTTTGGCCCAGATCCAAGTACAGAACACACAGATTAGAGGCTATAAAGTGTAGGAATGCATCCATTCAAGAGAGAGCTCGCCAATTTTCACTTTCCATGATTTAGATTTAGTTTGAGAGAGGTTCTCTCCTCTCTCTCTCTTAGGATTAGGCCTAATTAGTCCCTTGACTTTCCTTTGCTTTAGTAAAGGTTAACTAAGTGGAATTTAGATTCAACTTTCATTATTATTGAGAGAGATAATTAAGTTGGACTTCCAATTTCTCTTACCTTGCCAAAAGTTTGCTTTACAGTTTTATTTATTTTAATTGCCATTTACTTTACTTGTCATTTAAATCACTAGCTTCTCACCTTCAAAACCCCGATTACAACCTTTATAGCCAATAATAAGAACATACTTCCTTGCAGTTCCTTGAGAAGACGACCCGAGGTTTGAATACTCGGTTAATAATTTTTAAGGGGTTTGTTACTTTTGACAACCAAAACGTTTGTAAGAAAGGTTGATTGCTTGGTTTAGTAACTATACTTACAACGAGTATTCGTTATAACTTCTAAACCATCAATCTTCAGTTCTTTCACAAAGCAAGCAAGCAGATAAAAGATGCACATGATGAATGTCTGTTCTATTGGCAGTGATATCACATTATCGGTTCAACTGCCAATCTGACACATCTCCATGGAGATGTTGCCCTTCGGTCTCATAATGGGAACCCCTGAGTTCCCGGATCATGGTCTAAGATGTTGATGAGGGAAAATTGAATTTCGCACAAACTAACCGGCAAGTATACCAGGTCGCATCAAGTAGTAAAACTCACATGAGTGAGGTCGATCCCACGAGGATTGATGGATCAAGCAACTTTAGTATGGTGATGAGTCTAGTTAAGCGAATATTGATGAATTGAGTGAAATTTGATTAACAGAATGTGAATTGTAAGAAATCTAAAGTGTTGAATGTAAAATGACTAAAAATTAAAGAGCAAGAAATTAAAAGAGCTAAATCTTAAATTGCGAGAAATATAAATGACAGAATCTTAGAGTGCAAGAAAGTAAAATTGTAGAATCTAAATTGCATTGAAGCTTAAATTGCATGAATTATAGAGGGGAAATGGTGCAAGAAATCAAAACAGCAATGAACAATTTAAATTGAAGTGAAATAAGAGAGATCTAAATTGAAGAAAATCAAAGAAAATGATTCATCAGGGATTGGAGATATCATAATCCTTCATGAATCAAATGGGTCCCAACTCCTTTCTCAATCATATGAGTAGATCTATGACGTATTGAAATTGATTAGATCCCAATTCCTTGGCAATCCAATCTCTCTAATAACAATCAATCTTGCCAATTCCTTGATCTAATTGTCATGAGAAGAGTTAGAGCACATTCTCTCATCCATAAGCCACACAAACTCTCAAAACCTCAATTCTTCCCTAATGGTGTTGGTTAAGAGAATTGTGAAAGATAGAGCTCCAATTCTAATGCAAGTGATTCCCCTTCCGAGGCTCACACAAGCATTCAGTAGAATTAAACCCCCTTCCGGAGTGAATAATTCACAATCAAAACAGAAGTTACCCTATAGCTACCCAAATGAATTGAGAAGAAGAAGAATTTCATTGATTCATTATGATTACAATAGAGCTCCTCCCCCTAATGAAAATAGGTTTTAGTGACTCATAGCTCTAAGTATCAACAGAAGTTTCAAACTGGAAATTAAACTGAGCATAAAAAAGAAAAAGAAATTAAAACTGGAAATAGAGAATGAAACTGGAAAAGTAAAATTCAGAACTCAAAAATAAAACTGTGAACAGAAGGAAAAGTGATGCAGAAAATAAAATTCAAAAATGCAAAAGTACAAAAGAGATCTAAAAGAAAAAGAAACTGAAAGAGTAGATCCCGAAGCCCCCGAAAATAATCCAAGATACCCTCTATTTATACTAGTGTACTTGCTTTTTCAGGTGTACTTGGAAACTCTTTAAAAGTGGGCTTTTCTGTTGGTGGAATATTCAGCTCCAGGAGAACGTAGTGCTCTTTGGGAAAACGGAGCGCTCAGGGATCGATGCGTACATGTCTCCCGCGCGTGCACGTCGTTCATCATTTTGGCACTTGCGACACGTACGCGTCACCTACGCGTGCGCGACGTTTCTCTCTGCGGCCCTTATCACGTGTACGCGTCACCTACGCGTACGCGTCATCTTCAGTGCGCTCTCCAGGCGAGCGTAGCGCTCTTGCCAAGAACGCTTCCCCACGTGTACGCGTCATCCATGCATTCGCGTGGAGCTTCACAAATATCACTTCCACGCGTATGTGTCTTCCCCGCGTACGCATCGATGGTGATTCTTCAATCCCAATTTTAAAAGTGTCGCAGGTGCTGTTGGATGGAGAGCGTAGCGCTCTTGGCTGAAGAACGCTCCTCATATCCACGCGTACGCGTCACCCACGCGTACGCATGGTCTTCCAAAGATCACCACTTCGACGCGTATGCGTCGCTAACAAAACTTTCTTGGTGAAGAACGTAGACTCCTTGAAAGAGAGCGTAACGCTAGGAGCCACGCTGCAGAAGAACGTAGCATTCTTCAAGTTTAAGTGAGCATAGCATTATGCTCTTCTTCCCCTGTTATGATCACAAAACAGAATAACCATACATCAAAGCTCTATCTCTTGAGTAACTAACATTAGATAACTCACTCATTCATACTTTTCTTCAATTGTTTGCATGGAATTGATCAAAATTCATTTAATCCTTAATCTATCAAAGTATGATGAGAGAATCCATCTAAGTGCTTGTTTATTTGATTAAAATGCATGAAACTAAACTAAAATTGACTAAACTAACTAGCTACTATAGCTAAAATGCGAATGCATCTCAACACCAAACTTAAATTTTGCTTGTCCCCAAGCAAGTAGTGAAACACAAGAAGAATGAATGAAAATAGGGAGAGGTATGAGTCCTTATTGGGAGGCATTCAGTTTTTGGTTAATGGGGTTTTCATGCATTGTGTCTCAGTGATTTTTATCCTGTGGCTACGGTATCAACACTCCTTTGGATCCTTACTTGAATTACACAAAAAATGAGACTTGTTATTGCTTGGTCCTTAGTTTTTCTTGCTCATTTTCTTTTGATTGAGATTTTTTTCTTTTGCTGAGGCTTAATGCTATGTGTTAAGGCAGCTCTTTAGAGTAAGCTTTCAGCCAGCATTCCCACCCCAGTTGGTTCAAGATGCTAGGTGTTGAGACACCCCTAAGGGCTTAATTGCTCAAGCCTCTCCTTAGCACACACACCATAGACATCTAGCTTATTTTATTCTTTGGACGTTGATGCCCAGCACCTCTTTGGGTCACTAAATGCTTTGTCTCAAAGTGGGTTTTGGTGGTGGACTTTCGGTTGGCAATCCCGGGTTAGTTAACCCAAGTTGCCAGGTGATGAAGCACTAATGAGAGGAACTTTTGCGTGGTCTAGAAAATTGCAGATAAATCCTCATTGCAAGTATAGTTTCTAAACCTTCAAAAGTCCTTTCATGCAAATGTTTTGGTTGTCACAAGTAACAAACCCCTTAAAATTGATAACCGAGTATTTAAACCTCGGGTCGTCTTCTCAAGGAGCTGCAGGGAAGTATGTTCTTATTATTGGTTATGGAGATTGTAGATTTGGGGTTTCAAGAGTGAGGAACAAATATGACAAATAATTTAAATGGCAATTAAAAATAAATAAATACTGTAAAGCAAACTTTTGGGCAAGGTATGAGAAATTGGAAGTCCAGACTTAGTTATTCTTATCAATAACAATGAAAGTTGAATCTTAATTCCACTTGGTCAACCTTTACTAAAATAAAGGAAAGTCAAGGGACTAATTAGTTTGATCTTCGAATCCTATTTATTTCCTAAGAAAAGGTTGGGATTATTGAAACTCAGTTCAATTAGCAAAGATAACAGTTATCAATTATGTTGAGATAAGATAACTCCTGAGTTACTGCTTTCTTAACCAAGACCAAAAGAGGAAAAAGTAAATTTGCTGGAATAAAAATGCCTTTAGATGTAAAGCAACAATAACATAAATTAAAGAAAGCAATCATGAATTGAAATACCTCAAATAACATTAATAAGGGAAATTATAATCTAATATGAAGAGTTCATAAACTGAATTGGAAGAATAAATAAAAATAAAGAACCTGGGATTGAGAGTTACTCCTAAAACTAAGAGAAGTCCTAAATCCTACGAGAGAGAGAGGAGAGAACCTCTCTCAAAACTAGATCTAAAACATGGGAAATAACTAAATTGGCGAGCTCTCTGTGAATGGATGCATTCCCTCACTTCATAACCTCTGGTCCATGCCTTCTGGACTTGGATTTGGGCCAAAAAGGGCTTCAGAAATCGCTGGGAGTATTTTTTGCAATTTTTGGTGCGTAGCCTCTGTCACGCGTCCGCGTGGGTCACGCAGTCGTGTCATTCGGAGCTTTTCTTGCCACGCGGTCGCGTCAGTCATGCGGCCGCGTCGCTGCTTCTTTGCGCTTGGCATGCGTCCGCGTCGCCCATGCGATCGCGTGGATGCCAGTTTCTTCAGAAGCTCCGTTTTGTGCTTTCCTTCCATTTTTGTATGTTTCCTTTCCATCCTTTAAGTCATTCCTACCTTAGAAGATCTGAAAACTAATCAACACACTAATCACGACATCGAATGGAATTAAAGGTGATTAAAATAATTAATTTAAAAGCATAGGAAACATGTTTTTCACATACATCACATAATAAGGAAGGGAAAGTAAAACCATGCAATTAACATGAATAAATGGGTGAAGGATTGAATAAATCACTCAAATTAAGCACAAAATATATCATAAAATATGGGTTTATCAACCTCCCCACACTTAAACAATAACATGTCCTCATGCTAAATCCAAGGTAATAAGTAAGGTTAAAGTGATGGAATGTCATGCAATGCAATCTAATCTAAATGCAACTACCTAAATACATCATGCAATTGTAATTTATTCACTCATATATAAAGCTTACAGGTAGTTAAATTAATTCACATTCTCAAGGAGTCATATATGTATATATAGCCAAGCCTTAGATAATCAATAAGCACTTTTACAATTGAGATGTGAGAAAAAGCATTTTATGAATTTGCAAGACAATTAGATAATTCAAACAGAGATAAATGTTAATGAGCTATTGAACCCTCACTGGATTTGTGTTTACTCTCTAGTCACTCAGTGTTTATTGGGTTAATCACTCTATTCCTCTTTTT
>NC_029792.2:40872301-40884395 GCF_000816755.2 Arachis ipaensis
TCCCAATAGGTTTTCCACATTTTAAACTATTCATAATTTTCTATCTTAAGCTAACCAAGGATTCAACTTGGAATTTTATTTTATTTTTCTGCTTAAGGCTAGTAGTGTGGCTAATAGAATAAAAGGGGATTTAAAGGCTCAAGGGGGCTAACAAGGGTGATGTGAAAGGTAGGTTAATTTGGGATAAGTGAGCTAAAGTCAAATGACGGCCTCAATCACTCTTTTGGTATGCATATCTATATTCTATATTCTATATTCTATAATTGGACATATAGATTAAAACAAAGTAAAGAACATCAGAATAAATAAGAAGGGCAGAACACACAGGAATAAAAATTATGGTTTAAATGTAACCATACAATTAAGCTCAAAACTCACAGGCTGTATGTTCTCTAGCTCAAAAATCATTTATCAGTTATGTATGTCATACAGGTTTAGTTAAAAATTCCCATTATTCTCAATGTAAAACTTTAGGTGGCTTTAAAGTTCTAGTGTTCCTCCTTGATGAAATGTTGTTAACTAACTAACATGTAATTCTATATATACAAGGTGTGTGGATTGTTTCTATTAAGTTCAAGTTTCTAGTTTACTTCCTTTTTATATTTTCAATTTAAACTAAGCTATCTTATACTAAAAAGGGTAAACTATACTAATTAATCCACAATTTTCTATAACTAAAAAGTTAGAATTGCAACTAAACTAAATAACTAAAAATATGAACTAAAGTGCAAAATGCAGAAATAGAGTAAAAATACATAAAAGTAGTAATGTATAAGTGCTCAGAAAAAATAAAAATAAAGAGAAAAATACAGAAAAATATCCAAAATAAAAGAAAAAGAGTCTGTAGTGGTTCACCAAAATAATACGCCAGAGATGGCGACCTCCCCACACTTAAAATGAAGCATTGTCCCTGATGCTCACTCAAGCAGGGTGTGAAGAGGTGTCATCACTGGAAGGGATGGTAGCTGGTGTCTCTGTGGTGGCTGGCTGGGGGTCTGGCTGCTGTAGAGGAGGGGCTGTCTGAATGGGGATCTCAATATCTACAGCCTGGATCTGATGTGGGACCTCTGCCTCTGGTGCAGCCTGCTCGGTGTCTGCCTGCTCTGCCTCTCCCTGGGAATGGGTCTCTGCCTCAGGCGCATCTGCCTCCTCCTCAGATGCCTCGGATGGTGTTTCAGGCTCGGAGGGGATGTCGCCGGATCGTATCATGATCTTCAGGTGCTCATAGCGTCGCTTGTTGCGACGCTCCATCTGGTCAAGTCATCGAAACAAGCGGTGCACCAGATGATAGACAGGCTCTGTGACAGGTGGAGGTGCAGTGATGATGGCAGGGGTAGGTGGTGCAGCAGTGGAGGAAGAGGGACCGACAGATGGTGTAGCTGTATCATCAGCAGTGGCAGTCAGGAATGGAGGTCTGTAGCCCAAGGCCAGAAAGTTCCTGCTGTGCGGGATAATCTTCTTGCATTCCGCAGCAGGTGGCCTCTCATCAGCATCCTCCCATGGCACGTCAGCTCGACGGCCCAGCTGTGTAACCAGATAGGGAAAGGGAAGAGTGCCTCGGACGTGGACCCTGGCCATATAGTGCCGGATAAAGCGTGGCAGGTACAGGTCCTTGCCCTCCATCACACACCAAAGGAGGGTGATCATAGCGGCTGGTATCTCAGTCTCGTGAGGACTCGGCATAATGTAGTTGCTGAATATCTGATGCCTTAGCCGAGCCTCATCGTTCAGGTAAATCCGCTTGATCCCCTTGGGCATGGTGGTGTTCTGACCCATGATCCAAGGAACTGACGGGTCAAGGGCGATCCTTGCCTTGACTGCATCCCAGTCAAAACGCATAAAGCGCATATCCTCCTCAGCTTTCTGATAGCCATCTGTCTTATCAGTCTTAGGTAGAAGTTTCAGAACCTCTTCTATTGCCTCCTTAGTAACCAGAATCTGCTTCCCTCTGAGGTTCACTGCATCTAGGGAAATTTTGAAGTAGTTGCAGTAGAATTCCCTAACCCAAGATGCATTAACCTCAGTCAGAGGTCTCTCCAGAAAGAACCAGCCTCTTTGTTTGATCTGATCAGAGGTGTATTGCTGGATTTCTTCTGGGATCTTCAAAGTCCGCTCCAGGTATAGGTTCCTGGAGTTTGCAAACACCGGATACTTCAGCTCACAGTATCGGTTTGCAAACTTTACTGAGTCATTGGCGGGAAGTAGCTGGTCGGCCTTCTCCTGCGGCGTAAAGGCTTTCTCCCGCAAGGAGGCATCATGCATGTGGTCGATGATAGACACGGAGGCTTCTCCTCTTTTCCTTTTGCCAGTAGTGGCCTTGCCTTTTCCCTTTCTCTGGGAGTCTGACATCCTGAAAAACAGAAAACCAGGATATAATAAAAATAGGAAAGCAAATAGGCAAATAATCAAAGAAAACACAAAGTGGCAAAGGAGCAATAGGATAATGAATATGAGTTAAGTAAAATGTGCATTTAGAATTGTATAGGAGTGAAAAGTCTGAAAAGAAGAAATCACAATCCAAAATGTAATTGAATGCAAGTTAAATAGAAAAATTAACATCACACCTTGGTTAGAATGTTAAAAGAAAGTGAAAGAAAAGCAAAAAAAGAAGTTTTGAAAAGGTTAGGTTGGTTAGAGTTAAAATTAGTGAGTTAGTGAAAAATGGGTTAAAGTAAGATGCATAATGAAAATAGTCCAAGTAACAAGTAATCACAGGTAGAAGCTATAGGTAACTCATATTCAAACAAGTAAAACAGTTTGATGATGATTCAAATAGAGATAAAGAAAGCAAAAATAGGAATCAAACATCAAAATTGCAGTTTAGGAACCAGGAAATCAAAGAGGATAAGAATGCATGCCCTGGCATTCATGAATGGTTTGGTTAAAGCAGAGGAAAATAGAGTTCAAGATTCCAAAATCAAAACATGAATGAAAGTCAAAAAGATTTATAAAAATTTGGGCAACATTCCGGCTAAAATTGGATTTTCCCGGAAAATAAACAGCAATCAAACAGTTCATATGAATTAAAAAATCAAGCTGCAGTTACATATAATGAATATAAACATGAAAATTCAGTGTAAAGAGCAGCAATATACAAGAAATACAGCATATGAACAAGATCACAGCAACAGCAGATTTGTAAATTTGATAAAAGAGAAACATGAACAGTGCAAGTAAACAGACCTAAATCCACTAACCACATCCTAGGCTACCTAACAACCTAAAATCCACTACAACATGCATATCTAACTAGCCTAAACATAAACATAAACAGAAAAATAAGAATAAACTACGAACGGATAAAAGGGATTGCGTGTTACGGAACTTGGAAGGCCGAATAATGAGAATAGGCAGAAAGGTGGCTGGGGGTGGTGATGATGGTGGCGTCCGGTGCTGGGCACGGCGGAGAAGAGAGGGAGAAGAAGAGTTGGGGGGTGTCGCGACTGATGGGGTTTCGCGTGACTGGGGGGTTATATTTTTGAATCCACGCGGCCGTGTGGAGCATGCGGTCGCGTGGCTGGAGTGAAAAAGGTGGTTGACGCGATCGCGTGGGTGACGCAATCGTGCGGAGGGCAAAAAGAGTAAATGACGCGATCGCGTGGGGCATGCGATCGCGTCACTGGAATTTGTGCTAAACGCACGAATCCAGTGTCGTTTCAGCGCAACTCTCTGTCTCCTTGGGGGTGTTCGTGTAATCCATGCGACGCCGTCGCGTCGCTGACGCGGTCGCGTGGGATTGGTGTTGTGCGAGTGACGCGATCGCGTGGATGACGCGATCGCGTGGGTCAATTGTGCGAAACGCACAATGGCCACACGATTCCAGCCTAACTTTTTGGACGTTGGATCTTTACGCCGATCTCCAGGTCACGCGGCCGCGTAGATGACGCGGTCACGTGGGAAGTGTAGTTCGCCATTTGACGCGATCGCATGAGGCATGCGGTCGCGTCGCGCACCCTTTTTTTTATGCAGAATGCAGAATGCAATGCTTAATGTGAATGCTATGCATGATTCCAGGTTTAATAATGAAATAAAATAAAACTCAAAAATAAACAAGACTAAATAAAATTGAAAGTACGAAAGGAACGATCATACCATGGTGGGTTGTCTCCTACTTAGCACTTTTAGTTAATGTCCTTAAGTTAGACATTGGAAGGGCTTCTTATTATGGTGGCTTGTGTTTAAATTCATCCAGAAATTTTCACCAGTGCTTGGAATGCCAATAGCCTCCGGGGTCCCAAACTAGGCATGTAAAGCTTCTGAGCAGCTTCAAACAGAGTTTCAGGCTCCCGGGGTGACGAATGTCAGAATAGAATCCATGATCCCAAGCCTTGTTTTTAAATACGCCTCCGTCTTGATCTATATTTTTCCATCCGGGCGGTTTAGAAAGTACATTCTCACCATAGTGACCAAACGTTTTCCGAGATCCATTCGATTGAACATGATACCAATCCGTGCACTTCAAGTTGAAGCGTGGAACCTTATTGAACCTTGTACACCAGCTCTGAGCACGAGCCATTTTCCTCTTATTCTTAAAGCCGCAGAGAGCTCTAAGCTGGCCATCTATTTCAAGCAAACCGTATTCAAGTGAGAAAGTAAAGTTAAAAGTTAAGGATTGTACCCACTTGAAGCTTGTATTGGGTGGTAATGGCCTTGGGGATGGTGTTTCTGGTGGTTCTGTAAGTTCTACTCCCTTGTGTTCTTCTGTGAATTCCTCCACTTCCTTGTAAGGTTCTTCAAATGCATCTGAGTCCTGGTCAAAGTCTTCTATGTCTTTCTCATCACTTGAGTCATAGATTGGAGGTTGAGAGAAATCTACCTCTGCATCATCTTCGTATTTACTTGGGGAAGATTCTTCGATCTCAGAGAATTCACTTGCGGATGCAAGTTCATTACTAAGAGAGCTTGACTTGTGACTATCATCATCAAGGGAATTTGTGTCCTGGGTTATTCCATCTAGTTCCTCATAAACGACTTGCCTTGGGGATTGTGCAATATCCTCCTTAGCATCAACTGTAACGTCCTTGACGGAGTTCTCCTCAACAATGGATTCCCATGGAGGTTCAGCGTCTCCTAGATCTTCAACCAACTCTTCTTCTTGTACAATGACAACTTCTTCTACTTGTACAAGCACAAATTTATGCTCTGTCTTGTCTACTGGAGTTTCTAGTGTCTCCCTCATGCTACACTCTTCATTAGATTGTCCACATGGGGCTGTGGTTGGTCCTTGAATGTTCGCGCGTCTAGAAGCTAATTGAATTACTGCTTGCTCCAGTTGTCGAATAGTTGTTTGAAGTTTATTTACTGTTGCCTTGAGGCGAACTTCTGATTCTCTGGGTGATGGATTTGGACATGAAACATAGGGAAGTGGTGGTGCTTGGGAGTGATTGGATTGGAACTGGGGTAGGAAAGGATCATACGGTGGCGAATGGTGAAGAGAAGCTTGTGAGTGTGATAGTTCGAGGTTATGTTGAGAGGATGGTCTATAGGCACGGGGTGGGCTTGTTGGTAGTTACAAGGCTATCCACCATATCTATCAGCTGGGTATACATTGTAAAATGGTCGTTGCCCATGATATCTTGGAGGATGTTGATGCCTAAAGGGTTGATTAGGTCCTCTTGGCTCCATCCATCCTTGATTGGTCTGACCTTGATGCATATTCCTGTTGTAACTTCTATTTCCTTCAGCAAAGTTAGAACCAAACTCAAAGCGAGAGGGGTGAGAGTTCATAGTAGCAAATAAAATTAAAAAGGAAAAACAGAAACAAATAAACAAGTAAAATAAAAATATGTACAATAACCAATAATAAGGCACACGTTAGCAGTTCCCCGGCAACGACGCCATTTTGATGAGAGGAACTTTTGCGTGGTCTAGAAAATTGTGGATAAATCCTCGTTGCAAGTATAGTTTCTAAACCTTCAAAAGTCCTTTCATGCAAACGTTTTGGTTGTCACAAGTAACAAACCCCTTAAAATTGATAACCGAGTATTTAAACCTCGGGTCGTTTTCTCAAGGAACTGCAGGGAAGTATGTTCTTATTATTGGTTATGGAGATTGTAGATTTGGGGTTTCAAGAGTGAGGAACAAATATGACAAATAATTTAAATGGAAATTAAAAATAAATAAATACTGTAAAGCAAACTTTTGGGCAAGGTATGAGAAATTGGAAGTCCAGACTTAGTTATTCTTATCAATAACAATGAAAGTTGAATCTTAATTCCACTTGGTCAACCTTTACTAAAATAAAGGAAAGTCAAGGGACTAATTAGTTTGATCTTCGAATCCTATTTATTTCCTAAGAAAAGGTTGGGATTATTGAAACTCAGTTCAATTAGCAAAGATAACAGTTATCAATTATGTTGAGATAAGATAACTCCTGAGTTACTGCTTTCTTAACCAAGACCAAAAGAGGAAAAAGTAAATTTGCTGGAATAAAAATGCCTTTAGATGTAAAGCAACAATAACATAAATTAAAGAAAGCAATCATGAATTGAAATACCTCAAATAACATTAATAAGGAAAATTATAATCTAACATGAAGAGTTCATAAACTAAATTGGAAGAATAAATAAAAATAAAGAACCTGGGATTGAGAGTTACTCCTAAAACTAAGAGAAGTCCTAAATCCTACGAGAGAGAGAGGAGAGAACCTCTCTCAAAACTATATCTAAAACATGGGAAATAACTAAATTAGTGAGCTCTCTGTGAATGGATGCATTCCCTCACTTCATAACCTCTGGTCTATGCTTTCTGGACTTGGATTTGGGCCAAAAAGGGCTTCAGAAATTGCTGGGAGCGTTTTCTGCAATTTCTGGTGCGTGGCCTCTGTCACGCGTCCGCGTGGGTCACGCGGTCGCGTCATTCGGAGCTTTTCTTGCCACGTGGTCGCGTCAGTCATGCGACCGCGTCATGTGCGTTCTGCTTAAGGCGTACGGTCGCGTTAGTCATGCGGCCGCGTCGCTGCTTCTTTGCGCTTGGCATGCGTCCGCGTCGCCCATGCGATCACGTGGATGCCAGTTTCTTCAGAAGCTCCGTTTTGTGCTTTCCTTCCATTTTTGTATGTTTTCTTTCCATCCTTTAAGTCATTCCTACCTTAGAAGATCTGAAAACTACTCAACACACTAATCACGGCATCGAATGGAATTAAAGGTGATTAAAATAATTAATTTAAAAGCATAGGAAACATGTTTTTCACATACATCACATAATAAGGAAGGGAAAGTAAAACCATGCAATTAACATGAATAAGTTGGTAAAGGATTGAATAAATCACTCAAACTAAGCACAAAATATATCATAAAATATGGGTTTATCAAGCACCCCTTAGAACCTAGTTGTCCAAGCCTATCTTTGTACAAGAAAATCACAGGCATATATCCAAATCTCAAGCCATTGGTGCCCAGCCTTGTTTATTTCTTTTTGTTTCTTTCTCTTGGAATTTTTTTCTTTTTATTATGGACCTCTTTTATTTGTCAAATCTCATGGAATGTAAATCAAGTTCATATCTCAAAGTCATGCCAATCTCTAGCCTTATTCATAAATCAACTAATGAAAAAGCCCATACCACCACATAGCCTTATTCTGTCTCCTATCAAAATAGACCTATACTCTTTCTCTGTTTCATCTCAATTTTTCTTTTATTCAAGCATGGAAAACAAGTAATACAACTTAAGCAAGATGGCATGATCTAAGCATTTTAAACTAGCAAGCCATACAACAAAAAAAAACATACAAAAAGCAAATGACTCAACTAACAGGACACAAATTAACAGGGGTACAATTATACTTCCAATTTAAAGCATTTCAGACTAGAAACAATTAAGTAACAATACAACCTCTTGGTGTCTTCTTGTTTTCTCCTTGTCATCATCATCCGCAGCTTTTGTATACTTCTTTGTCTCCTTGGATGATGATGCATCTTTCCCTCCAAGAGATTGATTGACTTCCTGCAAAGTTATTGGAAGTTGTTTGTTCCCCAAGCACTTGCAAAATGGTTAGTATGCATGTAAGTTTGTAGGCTTCTGAACTTACTTGGGTGTGAGAACACCAAACTTAGTTCCTTGCCTTATGCAGCAATTTTGTATACATGCAGAAAACTTCATGTGTTTTTACTAAGGAAACAAACTATAAACAAACTATGAACTAGAAAACAGACTATGAACTAAGAAACAAACTATGAACTAGAAACTAAACAATTGTTAAGTAATCTCTCTAATTGTTTGGAGTTGATAACTAAACAATTTAACTTTAATTTATTTTCCTAAGATTTTCTACTGTTTTTATTATTCTCGCATAGTACCGGACAAACTTAAGTCAGTATAGCCGGTTAATTTACCGGTACACGTTTTTACGCAATTTTCCGAAGAAAATTACATTTTCCAACTCAGAAAAATCTATTGGGTCCAAATATTATATTTATATTTTCTAATTACTATTCTAAAATTTTGAACCTAATTCGGACAATTAAATTATTATTATTATTTAATCATTAATTAATCAGTTAATTAATTCACAGTTTTTACACCAAAAAGTGGTGCTCAGAGTTCTTAAGCGTACTCTTTATTGCATTAGATGACGACTTTAAATGTTTAGTCTCAAGATTTTCTTGACACCTTCACACCACAAGCATATAGTTAGGGATAGCAACTCATTTGAGCTTTTTAGGCCAATTTGATCCTCCTAACCATTGATACTCAAAACCTTGGATCCTTGTTCTTTTCTTTTTATTTTTCTTTATTTTTTTTCTTTTCTTTTTTGCTGTTTCTTTTGCTTCAAGAATCAATCTTTTTTATTTTTCAGAGAATCCATAATACTTCTCTAAATTCACTATTCTTCAATAGCCAACATGCTTAACTTCAATATCAATTATGCATAGTTAATTCATACTTTTAGAAAGTAAAGATAAGGCCACCACATCAAGGTAACTAGAATAACTCATAATATATAACTCAAAATCTCATGCATTTTACTACCTTTTTTTTTTCAAAAATTTTCTTTTTAAGCTTAGTGGCCAATTCATGAGACATCTTCTAACCATAACAATTTCGAAAATAGACTACTAAATCAAAATCCTAAGAGTGATCATGCAAGCCTAGAGAGAAAAACAGGAAATAGAATGAAATACTGAGAAACAGAAAGAAAGGGAGAATAAAACTCAATCACCTCAGTGCTGGTGGCTGCTCAGGTTATGCTTTTCTGTGAAGATGATTCACCTCTCTTTGGTGCCATTGATGATAATATAGATCTAGAGCTCGTTCTGCAACACCAAATTTAAAAATTTTGCTTGTCCCCAAGCAAAGAAAACTTGGTCCCCTGTTGGCGTTTAAATGCCAGGACTTCTTCCCTTATGGCATTGAACGCCAGTAAGGGGCACCCTCCGGGATGTTCTATTTCTCTCTTCTGCGTTCTTGTTTCTGTTCTAATGGCTACACATGATCACAAACGTTAGAAAAACTAGGAAAACTATGAAAAATAATAGAAAATAAAATAATATGAAGTCAAATTAAAATAACAAAAAGAAAATAGAAAAGAAGAAATTGCTATAGGATACTTATGGTTAGGTTGCCTCCCAACAAGCGCTTCTTTAATGTCATTAGCTTGACACTTGATTGTTGAATTTTCTTCCTCTTCTTCCAGTTGGTTAAAAGAAATGACTCCAAGGGAGAAGAGGAAAAGATTAGTGCCCTCTGACTTGAATTCCTCCTAACAAGCTTTCTGGTGTTGGTATTAGCTTGATTCTCGTTACTTGTTAGGGTAAGGGTTGGATTGCTTCTGGTTGACCTTCTCTTTTTCTTGGATATCATCTTTTGTTCCTTGGTTACAATCCCCTTTTCAGTGCATTCCTTGATTATCTTCACCATCACGAATTCAGGACTTGGTTGTTGTGTGATGGGTGGAGTGCACCCATCATCAAGAACTTCTTGAATTGGTGGTTCAAGGAACTCACCTTCTATGCCATTCTATGCTTTTCTTTTCATTGGGTAAGCTCTTCACGAGTGCAGCAGAGAGAGACCTTTGCTCCAAAACCTCAGCAAAAGGAATATTGATTTGCAACTTCTTAGATACTTCCAAGGGTTGTGAGTGGTGCTCATCCTTGGTCTCGTTTCGAGGCTTCTGAGAGTATGGTACTTCAGGCTCCTATGCCACCAACGGGGCGTGTAGTGTAAGAACCGGCTTAACCACTTTAGTAAAATAATAATTTTTAAGTGTCCGGAGTAGATTCAAAATTTAGAAGTTTTAATTTAAAAATATATAGGTGAAATTTGATTTCAATAAATTTTTCTGTGTTGGAAATGTATCATTTTTGAAAAGTTTTCGTAAAAATGCGTACTGACACTTAAGCTGGTAGTACCGGCTCTAGTCTATCCAGTACCGTGTATTTTGGAAAATAAGATTTTAAAAATTGATTTATTATTTTGAAAGGACAAAAAATAATTTAAATAAACTAAATGCCTGTAGTGTGTATGTATGGGGGATATGCTTGAGGGAGTAAGTCCTTAAGGGTGTCTCAACACCTAGCACCTTGAACCAACTGGTTCGGGAGTGTTGGCTGAAAGCTTATCTTAAAGAGTTGCCCCCTTACAGAGCACTTAGCCTAAATAACACAAACAACCCTTGTAATAACAATAAAAGGATCAATGAATAAAAGTCTCATGGGATATGAACAAAGTGGGTGTTTTAAGACAGAATAAAGGTCTGAAAGCCAGTAATGGAATGAACCTAAGTTGCTATGCATGAAACCACCATAAAATCAGTAATATGACTTCCACAAGGATGACTCATTCCTCTGGATATTCCATTCATCATTCTCTTGTTCCAGTACTTGCTTAGGGACAAGCAAGCTTTAAGTTTGGTGTTGTGATGCCAGGGCATCTTGGCCAGTTTCACTGACCTTTTCTTTACTATTTTTAGGTTAGTTTCATGCATTTCTTTAGGAAATAAGCTAGTTTTGGGTAAATATTCACTTATGCCTTGACTCAAGCATACATTGTGCATTTTACATAATTTCATGAGGATTTTGCATAAGTTTAGTGACAAATATTATGTTGCATTACTCATGACTTGGACTAGAGCTTTGATGCACTTTGTTGCTTGATTTCAGGACCAAAAGGAAGCAAGAAAAGGGGGAGGTAACTTGCAAGATTAATGAGAAAAGTGATTGCCAATAACACTCTCAAAAAGCCAGTAATGCCCACGTTAGAGAGTCACGTTAACCAAGTTAACGTGAACTCTAACGTGGAGAAAAGAAGTTGAGCCAACATTATGATTTGCTTTTTGTTTTAGTTAAACTTCTTCCCTTCTTCCTCTACTCTTTTGTTTTTCTTTGTTATTTTCAATTCTGTTTGCTAACCCACTAACTGTTTGATATATTGCATCACCCACAACTAACAGCAATTCTGACACAAATACTGTCTGAACCTATTTTCTCTGCTTGTACTTGTTGGTTGTATGACAGAGAGAAGAAGCAGGGCTTCAACTTCCTTTGATTCTGAACCGGAGAGAACCTTCCTTAGACTAAGGAGGGAGGTAAAAGAAAAACGAGTAGTTGGTGCTGAAGAAGAGGAGGAACAGTTTGAGGAATACTTTGAACCAAACATGGAAGAAAACATGGAAAATCATCATGAAGAAGAGACTCACAACCATGGCAGAGGAGGTGGAGCAAATCATGCTGGGGAGGATAGAAGAGTTTTGGGCTCTTACATTAATCCAAACCCAGGCAATTATGGAAGTAGCATCCAAAACGGAGAAAAACCCCAAGGGAGAAGCAAAGAAAGTAAGATGGGAAGATTGCAAAATGGTCACTACAAGTGATCAAGAGATTGAAGACAAGCAAGGCAAAATGCGCAAACAACCTGAAGACAACTCAACAAAGGAGGAGGATCGAAAGCACAAAGAACTAGAAATCTCACAACAAGAGCTGCTGAAGCTCTATGCACCATTCCCTCAACTGCTAAATGGTGCTGTGGGAAAAAGAATATACTCAAGGTTCCTAGACTTGTTTGCATCTCTGCATGTGAACATACCATTCATCAAGGCAATTCAACAAATGCCTGCATTCATCAAGTATATGAAGGAACTTCTTCCCAGGAAAAGCTCA
>NC_029792.2:40885369-40886860 GCF_000816755.2 Arachis ipaensis
CCCTAGAAGACCGAGCAATCCCCATCATAAAGTGATGATCCTTGTCTTCTAGCCATGCATAACCCCAACCGTCCATCAAGTGACTATTTCATCAATCTACACCCTTCATTCCTTCACAACTTCTCTATATAAACAACCCTTGTCCATACCACCCTTCATTGTCATCACACACCTTCACCACTCTTCATTTCGGTACAATACACCCCCTATCCGATTATAAACATTCCTCCCCTCACTCTCCTCATTGCCATAAAACCCTAAACAACCAAAAGTCTCCACAACCTTACCACCTTCACATATTAAATCATTCATGGCATCTTCAAGTTCTAAGAGAAGGGAGGGGAAGGAACCCATGGAAGAACTCCCATATGATGAGAAGAGATTTAGAAGCTTGCATCATGCATTGCAATACGGGTGGATGGTTGATAAGGAAATCATTTATGAGCTGGGATTTCAAGTTAAGAAGACTGAATACCCCGAAATCACAGAGAAGGTAGAAAGGAGAAGATGGGAGCTCCTCACTAACCCGGTCACTAATGGTGGATTTTGGTCCCATGAGTGTAATGAGGGCATTGAAGCTACGGTCTATACCATTTGAAGAAGAAAGTTACCACTCAAGATTGGACAACAACCCCAATTATGACCAGCTTTTACTAGACCTTTGTGTACCAGGAGCTGACTGGGAAAGGGGTGCAGGAAATAAACCAAAGTTCATTAAGAGAACAGATTTCACTCCTGAAGCTAAGGGGTGGTTCGAGCTAGTGAGGAGGTCTATTCTCCCAGCTGCAAACAACTCGGAGGTGAATCTCGAGAGAGCAACAATGTTGCATTGTATACTCAAGGGAGGAGAAATCAAAGTTCATGAGATCATAGCTCAAGGAATTAGAAATATGGAAGAGAAAAGCGACTCAAGAGGAACATTAGGTTACCCCAGCACTATTTACCGAATATGCAAGAAAGCTAGGGTGGTTTTTGAAGATGAGGACTGATGAGCGGATAATTTATACGCTTTTGGACATTGTTTTTAGTATGTTTTTAGTAGGATCTAGTTACTTTTAGGGATGTTTTCATTAGTTTTTATGTTAAATTCACATTTCTAGACTTTACTATGAGTTTGTGTGTTTTTCTATGATTTCAGGTATTTTCTGGCTGAAATTGAGGGACTTGAGCAAAAATCAGATTCAGAGGTTGAAGAAGGACTGCTGATGCTGTTGGATTCTGACCTCCCTGCACTCAAAATGGATTTTCTGGAGCCACAGAACTCAAAATGGCGCGCTTCCAATTGCGTTGAAAAGTAGACATCCAGGGCTTTCCAGAAATATATAATAGTCCATACTTTGCCCAAGTTTAGATGACGCAAACTGGCGTTCAACGCCAGCTCTCTACCCAATTCTGGCGTCCAGCGCCAGAAACAAGTTGAAAAGTGGAGTTCAACGCCCAAACTGGCACAAAAGCTGGCGTTCAACTCCAAGAATGACCTCTCCACGTGTA
>NC_029792.2:40888607-40890386 GCF_000816755.2 Arachis ipaensis
TTTATATCCGCCTGACTGAGATTTACAAGGTGACCATAGCTTGGTTCATACCAACAATCTCCGTGGGATTCGACCCTTACTCATGTAAGGTATTACTTGGATGACCCAGTGCACTTGCTGGTTAGTTGTGCGAAGTTGTGAACCATGGTATTGGCATCATGTTTTTGGCGCCATTACCAGGGAAAGAAAGAGCGATGAATTTTACATAATCAAAGTGTAATCACAATTTCTGCGCTCCAAGTTTTTGGCGCCGTTGCCGGGGATTGTTCGAGTTTGGACAACTGACGGTTCATCTTGTTGCTCAGATTAGGTAATTTTCTTTTTGTTTTATTTTCAAAAATTTTTCAAAAAAGTTTTCAAAATTTTCTCCTTTGTTTTCGAAAAAAAAAATTTTCAAATAAAAATGTTTTTAAAAATAAATTATTCTATGGCTTCAAAACTTTCAAGAATGAATTCTAGAGTTTCATGGTAACATGTTGAATCCTATCTGGCTAAAAAGCCATACCCAAACTCCTTTGGGATTGGTCTTCAACTAATCACCTCAATGGATGTAAATCCATTCTAAAGCTTGAATGGCTATTAAGCCATGTCTGACCCTTTGATTGGAGCTTTAGACTAAAGAGCACAAGATTCTTGGAATTCATATTAAAGATTTTGAAATTCTTATTTTTGTTTTTCAAATAATTTTCGAAAAAAATACAAAAAAAAAATCATAAAATCATAAAAATCAAAAATATTTTTGTGTTTCTTGTTTGAGTCTTGAGTCATGTTATAAGTTTGGTGTCAATTGCATGTGCATCTTGCATTTTTCGAAAAAAATCATGCATTCATAGTGTTCTTCATGATCTTCAAGTTGTTCTTGGTAAGTCTTCTTGTTTGATCTTTGCATTTGCATGTTTTGTGTCTTTTCTTGTTTTTCATATGCATTCTTGAATTCTTAGTGCCTAAGCATTAAAGATTTCTAAGTTTGGTGTCTTGCATGTTTTCCTTGCATTAAAAATTTTTCAAAAATATGTTCTTGGTGTTCATCTTGACATTCATAGTGTTCTTGGTGTTCATCTTGACATTCATAGCATTCTTGCATGCATTCATTATTTTGATCCATAACTTTTATGCATTGCATCATTTTTCTTGTTTTTCTCTCTCATCATAAAAATTCAAAAATAAAAAAAATATCTTTCCCTTTTTCTCTCTTAAAAATTTCGAAAATTAGATTTGACTTTTTCAAAAATTTTTAAAATCTAGTTGTTTTTATGAGTCAAATCAAATTTTCAATTTAAAAAAAATCTTATCTTTTTCAAAATCTTTTTCAAAAATCAAATCTTTTTCAAATTTCCTAGTTATTTTCGAAAATTTCAAAAATATTTTTCAAAAATTTTTTTCTTATTTTTATATCAAATTTTCGAAAATAACAATAACAATTAATGTTTTGATTCAAAAATTTCAAGTTTGTTACTTGCTTGTTAAGAAAGATTCAAACTTTAAGTTTTAGAATCATATCTTGTGATTTCTTGTGAATCAAGTCATTAATTCTATTTTTAAAAATCAAATCTTTTTTCAAAATCTAATTTCTATCATATCTTTTCAAAAATATCTTCTTATCTCACCTTTTCCAAAAATTTGATTTCAAAATATCTTTTCTAACTTCCTAACTTCTTATCTTTTCAAAATTTGTTTCAACTAACTAACTAACTTTTTGTTTGTTTCTTATCTTTTTCAAAACTACCGAACTAACTCTCTCTCTCTAATTTTCGAAAATATCTTCCCTCTTTTTCAAAA
>NC_029792.2:40891747-40894694 GCF_000816755.2 Arachis ipaensis
GATATTGGAAAGGAAGAGGATGAATCCATCGTCCTAGGAAGACCTTTCCTAGCCACAACAAGAGCTGTGATTGATATGGACAGAGGAGAATTAATCCTTCAATTGAATGAGGACAACCTTGTGTTTACAACTCAAGGATCTCTCTCTGCATCCATGGAGAGGAAGCATAAAAAGCTTCTCTCAAAGCAGAGTCAAACAAAGCCCCCACAGTCAAACTCTAAGTTTGGTGTTGGAAGACCACAACCAAACTCTAAGTTTGGTGTTGAACTCCCATATCCAAACTCTAAGTTTGGTGTTGGAGAGTTTCAACAATGCTTTGAACATCTGTGAGGCTCCATGAGAGCCCACTGTCAAGCTATTGACATTAAAGAAGCGCTTGTTGGGAGGCAACCCAATTTTTATTTATCTAACTATATTTTTCTTAGTTATATGTCTTTATAGGTTTATGATTATATGGAGTCACAAAATAAACAAAAAAATTAAAAACGGAATCAAAAAAATAGCAAAAGAAAAATCACACCCTGGAGGAGCATCTGTCTGGCGTTCAACGCCAGAACAGAGCATGGTTCTGGCGCTGAACGCCCAAAATGGGCAGAATCTGGGCGCTGAACGCCCAGAACAAGCATGGTTCTGGCGTTCAACGCCAGAAATGGCCAGTAAATGGGCGTTGAACGCCCAAAATGGGCACCAACCTGGCGCTGAATGCCCAGAGTTGCGTGCAAGGGCATTTTGCATGCCTAATTTGGTGCAAGGGTGTAAATCCTTGAATACCTCAGGATCTGTGGACCCCACAGGATCCCCACCTACCTCCACTCACTTCTTCTCACCTCTCTTTCACACAATCCCATAAACACCCTTCCCCAAAAAAACCCTTCACCAATCACCTCAATCTCTCTTCCCCATCACCTCTTCACCACCCACATCCATCCACTCTTCCCCATAAACCTACCTCATAAACTCCACCTACCTTCAAAATTCAAAACCAATTTCCCACCCAAACCCACCCTAAATGGCCGAACCTTAACTCCCCTCCCTCCCCTATATATAGCCCTCCATTCTTCCTCATTTTCACACAACACAACCCTCTCCTCTATACTTGGCCGAAACACACTTCACCCCTCTTCTCCATATTTTCTTCTTCTTCTTCCTCTATTCTTTCTTTTATTGCTCGAGGGCGAGCAATATTCTAAGTTTGGTGTGGTAAAAGCATAAGCTTTTTGTTTTTCCATTACCATTGATGGCACCTAAGACCGGAGAATCCTCTAGAAAGGGGAAAGAGAAGACAAAAGCTTCCACCTCCGAGTCATGGGAGATGGAAAGGTTCATCTCCAAAGCCCATCAAGACCACTTCTATGATGTTGTGGCCAAGAAGAAGGTGATCCCCGAGGTCCCTTTCAAACTCAAAAGAAATGAGTATCTAGAGATCCGACATGAAATTCAAAGAAGAGGTTGGGAAGTTCTAACAAATCCCATCCAACAAGTCAGCATCCTAATGGTTCAAGAGTTCTATGCCAATGCATGGATCACCAAGAACCATGATCAAAGTAAGAACCCGGATCCAAAGAATTACGTTATAATGGTTCGGGGGAAATACTTAGATTTTAGTCCGGAGAATGTGAGGTTGGCGTTTAACTTGCCAAATATGGAAGAGAACGCACGCCCCTACACAAGAAGAGTCAACTTTGATCAAAGGTTGGACCACGTCCTTATGGACATATGTGTGGAAGGAGCTCAATGGAAGATTGACTCCAAAGGCAAGCCGGTTCAACTAAGAAGATTGGACCTCAAGCCTGTGGCTAGAGGATGGTTGGAGTTCATTCAATGCTTAATCATTCCCACTAGCAACCGATCTAAAGTTACTGTGGATCGGGCCATCATGATTCATAGCATCATGATTGGAGAGGAAATAGAAGTTCATGAAGTCATCTCTAATGAACTCTACAAAATAGCCGAAAAGTCATCCCCCATGGCAAGGCTAACTTTTTCTCATCTTATCTGCCATCTATGTTACTCAGCTAGAGCTTTCATAGAAGGAAACATTCCTATTAAGGAAGAGAAGCCCATTACTAAGAAAAAGATGGAGCAAGCAAGAGAGCCCATTCATGGAGCTCAAGGGTCGCAGGAAGCTCATCACCATGAGATCCCGAAGATGCCTCAAATGCATTTTTCTCCACAAAACTATTGGGAGCAAATCAACACCTCCCTAGGAGAATTAAGTGCTAACATGGGACAATTAAGGGTGGAACATCAAGAGCACTCCATCATGCTCCATGAAATAAGAGAAGATCAAAAAGCAATGAGGGAGGAGCAACAAAGACAAGGAAGAGACATAGAAGAGCTCAAGGACATCATTGGTTCCTCAAGAAGGAAACGCCACCATCACTAAGGTGGATTCATTCCTTGTTCTTATTTCTTCTATTTTTCATTTTCTATGTTAAGTGCTTATCTGTGTTTGTGTCTTCACTACATGATCATTAGTAGTTAGTAACTATGTCTTAAAGTTATGAATGTCCTATGAATCCATCACCTCTCTTAAATAAAAACTGTTTTAATTCAAAAGAACAAGACGTACATGAGTTTTGAATTTATCCTTGAACTTAGCTTAATTATATTGATGTGGTGACAATGCTTCTTGTTTTCTGAATGTATGCTTGAACAGTGCATATGTCTTTTGAAGTTGTTTAAGAATGCTAAATATGTTGGCTCTTGAAAGAATGATGATTAGGAGACATGTTATTTGATAATCTGAAAAATCATAAAAATGATTCTTGAAGCAAGAAAAAGCAGCAAAGAACAAAGCTTGCAGAAAAAAAAAATAAAAAATAAATAAAAAAAATAAAATAGGCGAAAAAAAATGGAAAGAAAAAGCAAGCAGAAAAAGCCAAAAGCTCCTAAAACCAAGAGGCAAGAGCAAAAAGCCAATAACCCTTAAAACCAAAAGGCAAGG
>NC_029792.2:40894876-40895173 GCF_000816755.2 Arachis ipaensis
AAGAGTGTGCTTAAGAGCTCTGGACACCTCTAATTGGGGACTCTAGCAAAGCTGAGTCACAATCTGAAAAGGTTCACCCACTTATGTGTCTGTGGCATTTATGTATCCGGTGGTAATACTGGAAAACAAAGTGCTTAGGGCCACGGCCAAGACTCATAAAATAGCTGTGTTCAAGAATCATCATACTGAAATAGGAGAATCAATAACACTATCTGAATTCTAAGTTCCTATAGATGCCAATCACTCTGAGCTTCAATGGATAAAGTGAGATGCCAAAACTGTTCAGAAGCAAAAAGC
>NC_029792.2:40897462-40924030 GCF_000816755.2 Arachis ipaensis
AAGAATCATCATACTGAATCAAAAACACTAAAAACACTATCTGAACTCTGAGTTCCTATAGATGCCAATCATTATGAACCTCAATGGATAAAGTGAGATGCCAAAACTATTCAAGAGGCAAAAAGCTATAAGTCCCGCTCATCTGATTGGAGCTATGTTTTTTAGAATTTTCTGTGTTCAAGAATCATCATACTGAACTAGGAGAATCAAAAACACTATCTGAACTCTGAGTTCCTATAGATGCCAATCATTATGAACCTCAATGGATAAAGTGAGATGCCAAAACTATTCAAGAGGCAAAAAGCTATAAGTCCCGCTCATCTGATTGGAGCTATGTTTCATTGATAGTTTAGAATTTATAGCATATTATCTTATTTTTATCCTATTTGATTTTTAGTTGCTTGGGGACAAGCAACAATTTAAGTTTGGTGTTGTGATGAGCGGATAATTTATACGCTTTTTGACATTGTTTTTAGTATGTTTTTAGTAGGATCTAGTTACTTTTAGGGATGTTTTCATTATTTTTTATGTTAAATTCACATTTCTGGACTTTACTATGAGTTTGTGTATTTTTCTGTGATTTCAGATATTTTCTGGCTGAAATTGAGGGACTTGAGCAAAAATCAGATTCAGAGGTTGAAGAAGGACTGCTGATGCTGTTGGATTCTGACCTCCCTGCACTCAAAATGGATTTTCTGGAGCTACAGAACTCAAAATGGTGCGCTTCCAATTGCGTTAAAAAGTAGACATCCAGGGCTTTCCAGCAATATATAATAGTCCATAACTTTCCCAAGTTTAGACGACGCAAACTGGCATTCAACGCCAGCTCTATGCCCAATTCTGGCGTCCAACGCCAGAAACAAGTTGCAAAGTGGAGTTCAACGCTCAAAATGGCACAAAAGGTGGCGTTCAACTCCAAGAAGGACCTCTACACGTGCAACACTGAAAGCTCAGCCCAAGCACACACCAAGTGGGCCCCGGAAGTGGATTTATGCATCAATTACTTACTTCTGTAAACCCTATTAGCTAGTTTATTATAAATAGGACATTTCACTATTGTATTAGACATCCTGGATTGTATTTTGATCCTGTGATCACGTTTTGGGGGCTGGCCGTCTCGGCCATGCCTGGACCTTTCACTTATGTAATTTTAACGGTTGTGTTTCTACACTCCATAGATTAAGGTGTAGAGCTCTGCTGTTCCTCAAAGATTAATGCAAAGTACTACTATTTTCTATTGAATTCATCTTATTTCGCTTCTAAGATATTCATTCGCACTTCAACCTGAATGTGATGAACGTGACAATCATCATCATTCCCTATGAACGCGTGCCTGATAACCACCTCCGTTCTACATTAGATTGAATGAGTATCTCTTAGATCTCTTAATCGGAATCTTCGTGGTGTAAGCTAGAATGATGGCGGCATTCAAGAGAATCCAGAAAGTCTAAACCTTGTCTGTGCTATTCCGAGTAGGATTCAATGATTGAATGAATGTGACGAGCTTCAAACTCGCGATTGCCGGGCGTAATGACAGACGCAAAAGGATAGTAAATCCTATTCCAGCATGATCGAGAACCGATAGATGAATAGCCGTGCCGTGACAGGGTGCGTTGACCATTTTCACTGAGAGGATAGGATGAAACCATTGACAAGGGTGATGCCTCCAGACGATTATCCGTGCCGTGACAGGGCATTTGGATCATTTTCCCGAGAGAAGACCGAAAGTAGCCATTGACAGTGGTGATGTATCACATAAAGCCAGCCATGGAAAGGAGTAAGACTGATTGGATGAAGATAGCAGGAAAGCAGAGGTTCAGAGGAACGAAAGCATCTCTATTCACTTATCTGAAATTCTCACCAATGATTTACATAAGTATTTCTATCCCTATTTTATTAATTAATTTCGAAAACCCCATTACTATTTTATATCCGCCTGACTGAGATTTACAAGGTGACCATAGCTTGCTTCATACCAACAATCTCCGTGGGATTCGACCTTACTCACGTAAGGTATTACTTGGACGACCCAGTGCACTTGCTGGTTAGTTGTGCGAAGTTGTGAACCATGGTATTGGCATCATGTTTTTGGCGCCATTACCAGGGAAAGAAAGAGCGATGAATTTTACATAATCAAAGTGTAATCACGTTTTCTGCGCACCAAGGACCCCGTTTGGATAAAGGAAGGCATTCCAATAACGGTCCGAAGGATGAATGCTGCAGCACTCCCCCTGCCTCAACGGAAGCAAAGAAAGAGGACAGCCCCTCAAGTGGTTGAAGGACAAGTCTTAGAGGGACAAGCACCACAGACCTTGGACATGCACCAATTACAGGAAGCCATTGATGGCTTATCTAGACAATATTTGGAAAGCCAAGGAGCACAGAAAGAGCTTCAACTACAGATGATTAAAAAGAGTAAGCAATAAGGCTAGGCATCAATGGTTTTAATCTTGAGGCAAGTGTCTGTGGTGCTCCTGTGTGAGGGATCTACTTGGATGAATAAGCTCTTAGGGGTGCCTTATCACTTGGTAACTTTGGTTAACTAACTCGGGATTATCAGCTGAAAGTCCACTATCAAGAGTAACCTTCACTACAGAACACTTAGTAACCCAAAGAGGTGCTGGACACCAAGGTCTCAAGAAAAGAAAATAAATAAACTAAATGCCTGTAGTGTGTATGTATGGGGGATAGGCTTGAGGGAATAAGTCCTTAGGGGTGTCTCAACACCTAGCACCTTGAACCAACTGGTTCGGGAGTGTTGGCTGAAAGCTTATTTTAAAGAGTTGCCCCCTTACAGAGCACTTAGCCTAAATAACACAAACAACCCTTGTAATAACAATAAAAGGATCAATGAATAAAAGTCTCATGGGATATGAACAAAGTGGGTGTTTTAGGACAGAATAAAGGTCTGAAAGCCAGTAATGGAATGAACCTAAGTTGCTATGCATGAAACCACCATAAAATCAGTAATATGACTTCCACAAGGATGACTCATTCCTCTGGATATTCCATTCATCATTCTCTTGTTCCAGTACTTGCTTAGGGACAAGCAAGCTTTAAGTTTGGTGTTGTGATGCCAGGGCATTTTGGCCAGTTTCACTGACCTTTTCTTTACTGTTTTTAGGTTAGTTTCATGCATTTCTTTAGAAAATAAGCTAGTTTTGGGTAAATATTCACTTATGCCTTGACTCAAGCATACATTGTGTATTTTACATAATTTCATGAGGATTTTGCATAAGTTTAGTGACAAATATTATGTTGCATTACTCATGACTTGGACTAGAGCTTTGATGCACTTTGTTGCTTGATTTCAGGACCAAAAGGAAGCAAGAAAAGGGGAGGTAACTTGCAAGATTAATGAGAAAAGTGATTGCCAATAACACTCTCAAAAAGCCATCAATGCCCACATTAGAGATTTTCAAACTCAAGATCCAAAGGCCCAAGACTTGAAGAGTAAACTAGAAGCTGAGAAGAGTAGTATATATAGGAGTAGCTTTGAATTGTAAAAAAGGGCTGGAAGCTGGGAAAAAGGAGAACTACTCTCTGTATTTTACTTTCTTTGAATTTACATTCCCGCCATTTTATTTTCTGCAACTCTCAACCCAAATCCTGGATTCGCTCAACTAGAACATTCTTCTAATTAAAGTTGCTTGATCAATCAATCCCTGTGGGATTCAACCTCACTCTATTGTGAGTTTTTACTTGACGACAACTTCGGTACACTTGCCGAAGGGAGATTTGTTGAGAGACAAGTTTTCCATGCATCAATGAGTTGGACCGGACCCAAACCGAGCCCAAGGCCCAACATATATGTGCTCATTTAATGAGCATTTTAGCTCATTCCACTTCAATTTGAAGAAGGGGGCGCAGCTTGAGAAGAGAGGAGAGGTGATGGTGTGGTCACTTTTCACATCCACCTTCCGGGAGCCATAACTTGAGCTACGGAACTCCGATTGACGAGCCATTTGCGGCCACATGAAGCTCTTGTCGAGCTCTTCACTTATATTCAAGAAAATCTGGTAAGAATATGAAGCTAGTGCTCCAGTTTCCTGCCCTAGATTTCTACATTTTTGGGGTTTGGTTTTTGAGTAAGTTTTGTGGTTTTGATTGTTTAGGTGATCTCTAGTAGCGGGTAATTATTGGATTTTACCCCTAATTTCGTTGGGTAAAGGTAAGGTTTCACTAAACCCTTGTGTTTAGTTTTTTTTTTGTGAACCCTAAACTTAATGTTGGTATGTTATATGTGTATGGCTTGATAGTTGGTGAGTCTTTGAGGTGGTGTTGGTGCTTGAGGCTTGTTGATCTTGTTGGAATCAAGCTTTTGGTGTTTGCGCATATTAAGAATCGGCCAAGGTATAGTTTTGGTCTCCTCTATGTAATATGTAATATCTCTGGACACTTAGGCTAGTGGACCACATGATAGGATAGAAATTGGATGTTGATGAATATGATGTATGATGACTTTGAGTATATGTAGCATGATAATGGATTTTTGATGTTGTGTTGAGAAGTGTTGGGTGGTTTTTATGATAATCATGGTTGGTAAGTGATGGATCTATGTATGAGAAATTATTGATGTTCAATATTGTTGTGAAATGTTTGGGAGCTTAATGATTTGGTGATGAATATTGAGAATTATTATAGTTGTTGAGAGTTGTTAGTATTGTTGATGATTGATGATGAGTTGTGAAAATGTTATTGGTGAATGAGGAGAATTATGAGTCTTTATGATGATTTTGGATGTTGTTGAACAATGATTATGATGTGTGATGATATATGTTGATGATGATTTTGAGGTTTTGAATCTTGTGGATGGGGATAATATTGAATGGTGGTTGAAAAATTTGGATAGGATATTAGGTTGAATTTAGAGTCGGAATGAGGTGAGTATTAAATAGTTTAATGACTGAGAAGGTTGTGTGATTGATAAAATGTTGAAGGAGTTTTTGGTATGAATGTTGGGTTATTTTGGTATAGTTAAGAATGGGTTTGAGTTGGTCTTGATTTGAGAGTTGTGGCAAAATTGAGCTTTTAGTATTTTTGGTAAAAATGAATTTTCAGTAAACTTTGACAGATCATAACTTAAGCCTTAGTTTTTAAAATTTGTTGAAAATTGATTTAAATTAAAGTTCATTGAAAACTCTTTAAATGGATATAAATTTTGTAACAAATAGATTTTTGTAGAGGAAGTTATGATCATTTAAAGTTTGGTGTCAAAATCTGAATTCTGTGCATGCTGCAGAATTTGTGATTTCTGGTTTGTGTGCGCACGCACAGCCCTGTGCGCACGCACACCCATGTGAGCTTTTGAACCTGTGCGCACGCACAGCCTTGTGGGCACGCACACACAGGGGGAAGGCTTGCTGATGAGAGCGCTAGCATGACCTGTGCGCACACACAACCAACAAAGTTTGGCAACCTGTGCACACGCACAGCCCTGTGCGCACGCACACGATGGAAGGTGCACTCTGTTAAAGGCGTTGCACGCCTTGTGCGGATGAACAGAGTTGAAATTTTTACTACCTGTGCGTACGCACACCTCTATGCGTACGCACACATTTGAAAACTTTCTTGGGCGTGCGCACGCACACCCTTGTGCGTACGCACATGTCTTGTTTTTCAATTAAATTCTTGTTTTTAACTATTTCACCTTCCCAACAAGCTTGTAACCTTCTATGACACCTATTTAAGATCCTTTGGCTTATTTTCGCGTATTAAAACATGGGAAAAGGTCATAGGAAATTTAATTTGGTTATACTTTGAAAAGTTAGAGAACAGAGGCTTAGGTTTCTGGTGTATTGAGAATGAGTTTGGTTGAGAGAGAAGGAAGAGTAGTGATCTTGGTGATGACTGGTGATACTTTGAGGTTGATGGACTTGTTGGATGTGGAAAGTGTGCCAGGCACTATATCCTTGGAATGTTGAGAATTGATAATTGAAAGTGATCTCTGAGAGTGAGATTGTGATTATGATATGCATTGTTCTCCGTCGTAGGGGCTGTGGCAGTCTTTCACCTACGTTCGGATGTGAGGCTTGAAGCTGGGCTTCTCACTCATAGTTATCGCTTAAGAGGATGGTGGTAGGGCACTCTCCTTCGGAACGTTTTCCTCTGAAAAGAGAAGGTGGTAGGGCACTCATCCCTCGGAATTATTCCTCCTGAGCATGGGTTTCTCTCTGGTTGCAAGGTGGTAGGGCACTAAGCCACGGAATCATACGGCATCCAGAGGAAGGTAGTAGGGCACTCTCCCTCGGAACGTTTCCCTCTGAAAGGAGAAGGTGGTAGGGCACTTATCCCTCGAAATTATTCCTCTTGAGTATGCGCAACAGAGAGACTAATCCGGGAGTTGCTGACCGGATTTTATGTCAGGCTTGGCACTATAACCGACATGTGATATCACAGCCAATAGGACAGACATTCATTATATGCATCATCTTTATGCTTGCTTGCTTTGATTACTTGAGTTTGCCTAATTGTATAACATGCCTACTTGCTTCTTGAATTACTTGTTATATATCTAAATACTACCTGTATTTTCCTTGCTTGCATTATTTGTGTTTGTCTGGTACTGAGGAGGTTGGGTAGGTGGTGACGATGGGATCGCACGAAGGTTAGGTGGGCGCAGGCTGTGGGATATAGCGGTGTGACTAGTACTAGTTAGAAATTCTTTAAGTTTTAAACTCTATTTATTGTTTACGGTTTAAGTTATTTATTTCCTTTAAGCTTGAATATCTGTTTGGTATGAAGCTCTAGGATTGCCTCTGGCGTCCCGGGGTCTTACATCTTACATTATTGGGTACTGTTACCATACTGAGAACCTCCGGTTCTCACTCCATACTGTGTTGTTATTTTTCAGATGCAGGTCGCAACCCACCTCGGTGAGTTGCCTGATGGTGACAGAGCGGAGGACCTTTATCATGTTTTGGAGTCTTTTAGTTCATTCTTATTAGTATTCTCACTTTTGTATTTTATTTTGCCTTAGAGGCTTACTTTATGAGAGATATTCTGTATAAGCTATTTTATTGTCAAAACTCTGTATGTCAGTATCTAACTAGTCGGCCTAAACTCCGCGTGCTGTGGCTAGTATCTTATGATTATTATACTTGTATATAACTACATATATCTTGTTATCTTACATAGTAGATCTTGCCTTTTTCGCTTATGGCTTCGTGTGAATGTTCGCGCTTTGTAATTTTGTATTTGAGCTTATTTTCTTCATCAGGCTTCTAAAATTATTATTCCTTCTATATATATTTATGTATAAGCCTTAGAATTATCGTAACCTTTGATTAACCTTTGCTTTACGACATGAGGTAAGACTTAGGGTAATTAGGGTGTTACATTTAGAAATGTCCTTTCAATATCTTCCTGAGCCTTTTCTTCCTTCAATTTCTCAGCAACATATAACTCCTTAGACTCGGCTTTCTTGGTAAAGACCACAGTACCATCTTCTTTCAAGGTCTTCTTCCTAGAGAGCAGCAGGCTTTTTACGAAGGTCTTGTAGGAAGGCACCTCCTCCATCAACTCAGCAAGAGGGATATTGTACAAGAACTGAATGAATTCCTCACTCTCGATCTTCTTTTGTGACTTCTGAGGGTGTACTTTAATGCTCTCAGCCTCTTCTAGTGTTTCTGTTTGCTCTGATTCTTTAGCATCTGTGACCTTGCACTTTTTTCTTGGCGAAGACATTGTGTCACCGGGAAGAGTAAGGGTATGGCAATTTGGCCTTGTACTTTGGAGCCTTGGGTAATGTAGGATGAGTGTCCAAAATGACTGGAAAAGGGTTGTCAGGGTGTCTGGGGGGAACATCTTTTGAATTGATGTCTATTGCCCCCTTCTCTAGGCATTCAACGTCCACCCTACTCCCTCTTGGGCATTCTACTTCAGCTCTACCCCCTCCTGGGCATTCAACTTCCTCTCTACTTGAGTGATTCATCCACCCTTGATTAAAATTCTGAGAATAAGGGTCATCGTAGGGATTTCTAGAGGAATTTCCTATGTAATTAACCTGCTCAAGTGTCTACTGGCCATAATTGTGAGTTTCACCTTGAGAGAAGTTACCACTCATATCACAAGGAGTATCTGGAGGAGCATTATGAACCTCAGCAACTTGACTCTGCATATTGCTCAATTATTGAGTGAGAAGACTTATTTGTTGCAACATGAGTGCGTTCTGAGCAAGGATCGTATCTACAGCCTCCACTTCTTGAGCTTCCTTCCTAACTAGAGTCCTCTCAGATGAGTATAAGTACTGGTTATTGGTAACCATCTCAACGAGCTCATTTGCCCCTTCGTGTCTCTATCATGTACAGAGAACTGCCTGCAAAGTGATCCACTGACCCCCTGGCCATCTCAGAGATACCTTCACAGAAGATGACTTTCTTTACCCAACCTGAGAACATATTTGGGGGGATCTCCTGAGCATCAGCTTGTACTTCTCCCAAGCATCACAAAGGGACTTGCTTTCTTCCTGCCTGAAAGTCTGAACATCTGTCATTAGCTTAGTCAATCTTTGTGAGGGAAAGAACCTGTTCAGGAATTTGTTAACAAGCTTGTCCCAAGTGTTCAAACTTCCTCTGGGTTCAGCATTCCACCATTGCTTTGCTTGATCCTTCACAGCAAATGGGAAGAGTATTAGCCTGTAGACTTCATGATCCATTCTATTGGTCTTTACAGTGTTACAGAACTGTAGGAAGTCGGAGATGAATTTATTGGGGTCTTCCTGTGGGCGTCCATAAAACTGGAAATTTTGCTACATTAGCATGTCCAGGTCTATGTTGACCTTAAAGTCATCTATGTCAATAGGAAGTACAATAATACCCCTTCCAATTCCATAGAAGTCAGGAGTGAGAGCTATATAGGATCCTAAAGTTCGTTTGGGTTGTGCACTCCTGATTGGATTTATGGTGATTTTAGTGTTCCTAAACCAACAAGAGACAAAGAGAAGTGGGAGTCTCTATATCAAAGTCTAGAGAACCCCCAGTGAGATATCCAAAAAGAAATAAGAATTAAAATTTTTAAATTTTTTTAAATTCAAAAATAAATAAGAAATTCGAGTACTAATTCAAGAAATCAACTAGAAATTTCGAAAAATTTTTAAAAAATTAGAAATAAAGGGGTTTTAAAAATTTTGAAATTCAAATTTGAAAGAAAGAAAAACTCAAGAAACACCAACATAAAATTAAAACAAGATAAGACAAACAATTAACTAATAAGAACTGAAAATTAAAGATGAG
This sequence comes from Arachis ipaensis, assembly GCF_000816755.2. Taxonomy (NCBI): domain Eukaryota; kingdom Viridiplantae; phylum Streptophyta; class Magnoliopsida; order Fabales; family Fabaceae; genus Arachis; species Arachis ipaensis. Next base: position 40,906,696 of record NC_029792.2, read on the forward strand.
ATTTTTGAAAATTGGAGAGAGAAAGTCAAATAAAGATTTTGAGATTCAAATTTGAAAGAAAGAAAAATTAACAAAATACTAAACTTTTAAAATTTGAATTTGAAGTAAAGATTAGATAAGATAACAAAATTTCAATTTGAAAGATAAGATAAAGATCCAATATTAAGAAAGATAAACAAAAATATGATTAAAAAAATTTTAAAAAGAAGATTAAATTAAACTAACAGGACACCAAACTTAAAATTTGAAATCAAGATAAGAAAAAAGTATGAAGAAATTTTCAAAAATTAAGAGGAAGGGTTTTAAAAATTTTTGAAATTCAAAAAGAAAGAAAGAAAAAGATAATCACCAAACTTTAAAATTTGAAACAAAATTTGAAAAAAGAGAAAAAGATGACCAAAGATGAATTTTTGAAAAATTTTAAAAAAAGAAGCAAAGAAGGTTTGAAAACTTAATAAGAAACACAGTTAAAAGAAAAATCAATAAAAAGTACCTAGTTTAAGTAACAAGACAACCGATAGTATGTCAATCTCGAACAATCCCTGGCAACGGCGTCAAAAACTTGGTGCGCGAAATTTGAACTCGCACAACTTCACCGGCAAGTGCACCAGGTCGTCCAAGTAATACCTCAGGTGAGTGAGGATCGATCCCACGAGAATTGTCGAACTGAGCAAGCAATGGTTATCTTGTTGGACTTAGTCAGGCAAAGAGTAAAAGATGATGGTTGTTGTTGAATTCGCATAAAGCAAGATAATAAAGAAAATAAAGAAAGCAATCAATAGAATTGTTAAAGAGATAATATATGGAAGCAGTTAAGACTTTGGGGATGTTTACCTTTCCAGATTAAGACTTCTTACCAACCACTTTAACAATGAATGATTCATTCTATGGCAAACCATAAGTGACTAAAGCATACTCTCGTAGTGAATAAATCTCTGCTAATCCTCATCAAAAGCCACTCTCATGGCCATTCAATTCATATTAGAGGGTGAAGTTTAGAAAACCCATTTAGCGCTACAAAAACCTCAATTACCCCAAGATAACAGGATTTCATGTCACATATCTGATTAGTTCATGTAATTAGAAGTTTGGGAGGAGTGTTTTCAAGCTGTAGCTCAAGCGAGATAGCTCTCTCGAGAATCACAAGAGCCCATGTAGAATAAGGGTTATACTCTCGTTCCATCCAGATTCATGAGATTGAGAATGAAAACAACACCTTAGAATTGAATCAAATATCAATTAAAATAAAAGAGTAATAATATTAATCCATAGAAATAAGCAGAGTTCCTAACCTTAACTAGGAGGATTAGTTACTCATACTTTATAGAAAAAACAAAGAAGAAGGTGTAAAGTAATGTGTCTGATCCTCCCCTCCTGGGAGGCGTGATCTTCAGGAGGAGAGGAGTCACTTATTTATAGTAAATACTAGACCTAAAAGATGTTAATTTAAATTTAAAAGTTACAAGGATAAGATAAAATAAACTAAAGGGTGCTAAAATCCACTTTGGGGCCTACTAGGAGTGATCCGGGCTGAAGATTGGCTTCAACTCAGGTTCTGAGCGTTGAACTTCGCTGGTCCTGCTCCCTGGCTGGCGTTGAACACCAGTTTAGGCGTTCAACTTGGGAGGTCAGTCCTTCTTGGGCGTTAAACGCCCAAGCTTGGCGTTTAACGCCAGTTTTGGCAGTCATTTTGGAAGAAAAGTATAGACTATTATATATTTCTGGAAAGCCCTGAACGTTAGCTTTCCAACGCTATTAATATTGCATCAATTGGACTTTTGTAGCTCAAGATATGTTCATTGGAATGCACGGAGGTCAGGATTGACAGCATATGCTATCCTTTCTTCGTCTCTGAACAAGATTCTTCCAAATTAGCCCAAAAATCCCCTAAAATCATAGAAAAAATACAAAAACTCAAAGTAGCATCCAAAAGATGAGTTTCGCACTAAAACATACCAAAACTTAATAAAATATAACTAAAAACACTAAGAAAATGCCATGAAAAAGGGTATAAGATATTCACTTATCAACACACTTTACAAATAGAGAGAAAATGATGCAACAAAAACAGAATAAATTATACACAACCAGTATCACAAACAAAAACGTAACTTAACATAATCATTCTTCAATCCACCTCATCATAGTCACAGTCACTACCTATCAGGGATATATTACCCAGCACACTTTTAGGATATAGTGTCCGTCACACTTTCCAATCATAATGATTATCCTCATAATCACTTTCAATTATTCTCATCATTCTTCTTCCTCAACTCTTACCTGGAGCAAGTGGACAACGCCACTGCATCTTACCCAGAGTCTCAAACTCTTACCCGGAGCGAGTGGACAACGTCACTGCCTCTTACCCGGTCATATATATCTCATCTAATTACAAATCATCATTACTTCCATCATCCTCATCAATCTCCTCTCATTCAACATTACCAATGCCTCTTTACTTTAGCTAACACTACGGAAAATCCTTCCAAATATCTCCTCCATTATTCAACAGACTCTTCCACATTCTAAAGCTTAAAAGCTTACTAACGGACCTTAAACAAGTATAAAGGAAGTTTGGAAAGTTAGAGAATTAGTTTAGTATGCAAAAATCTCACATTTAGCCAAAATAAGGGTTTCACTTACGCAAGTTTACGTCCACATATGCGAGAGGGCTAAATAGGAGGAACATCTTGCATAGCGTGTGCTGCTGATAAACCATTATTTTATGGTTTACATTGTGTTTAATTGTGTGGTTTTATCAAATCTTTACCCACTTATTCATTAAATAATCATGCATTTATAATTCCTTCCTAAAAATACTTTATGGTTGAAAACTTGCTTCCTAGAGACTTTTAATTTTGTATTTTAATTCTCCTTTATTCCATTCAATGCCGTGATCTGTGTGTTGAGTGTTTCAGGCTTTATAGGGCATGAATGACTTGGAGATTAGAAAGGAAGCTTGCAAAAATGGAAGGAACACAAGAAATTAAAGAGATAACCAGCGAGAAGTGACGCGGATGCATGGCTCACGCGACCGCGTGACATAGAGGAAATTGCAGTGAAGCGGACGCATGGCTCACGCGATCGCGCGGATTGGAAACTGCACAAGTGATGCGAAGGCGTGGACGACGCGCACGCGTGGCAAGGAAAAATGCTGAATGACGCGAACGCCTGGATGACGCGATCGCGTGACATGCGCGATCTGCAGAACCTGCAGAATTTGCTGGGGGCAATTTTGGGCCCTGTTTTGACCCAGTTTTTGGCCCAGAAAAGCAGATTAGAGTCAGGGAACATGCAGAGACAGGACACAACATTCATTCCGCATAATTTTTAGTTTTAGATCTGATTTTACCTCTCTTCTAGGTTTTCTCTCTACACATTCATAGTTCTTAGGATTTGATTTTATTGCTTTTTGGATTGAGATATTGAGAAGAGTTATTACCTCCGCCAAGACTTCATTATTCTAGTTTGTTTTCCTTACTTGTCTCTTACTCTTCCATGTCTTCAATTTATTCAGAATTACTATTGGATTATTTTTAGAATTTATTAATACAAGAACCACTTTTATTTTTAATTGATCTTTTTTATTATTATTTATCATGTCTTTCTTTATTTTCCTTTCTTATGTTGTGAAGTTTACATTCATAATGAGCGAGTAGTTCCATAACTTGATCGGGAGTTGATTGAAAGGAGGACCTTGAGTTGGAATGCTCAAGAGAAAAATTGTAATTGGGTTTATTGTTGGATTGTCCTCTAGTCATTGACACTAATCCTTTCAAAGAGAGAGGATTAGAACTTGTGAATAGAAATAGCTTTCCAACTTGCTTGACTTTTCCTTACCTAGTAAGGGATAACTAAGCAGAACAACCTTCAATCATCAATTAATCTTGAGAGTACTCCAACAAGAATAGGGCTTCCAACTAATCTACTCCCAGTCAAGGTTTTTATTAAAATTACATAATTTCTCTGATTTAATTTTCTGTTTATCAATTCAAACCATTTTAGAAAACATCTGATTAATAAAATAGCACACCTTTCTACAACTCGTTGGGAGACGACCTGGGACTCATACTCCTAGTATTTTAAAATTGTAATTTTGTGACAACCCTTCTAAATTGATAAGTGGATTTTTGGTTGGTTAAGAACTGTACTTGCAACGTATCTCTTATAACAATTTCTTAACTCGCCAATTTCCGCCACATCAATTTTTGGCGCCGTTGCCGGGGAGTTGCAATAGAGTGCTAAGTTATTGATTGGATTTTATTTATTTACATTTTATTTTATTTTGCTACTATGAGCTGCATGTTTCTCTCGTTAAATGACGCGTTCACTTCCTGATCCAAGCTTGCCAGTATTTGATCCTGAGATTGAAAGAACTATCTCACGAATAAGGCAAGCTCGGCGTTGGTTAGTCCTCTCTGAGGGCGAATCTGAAGCGTCACTTGAGAAAGAAACAAGCTCCCTTTCTGCTGATTCGGTTGATTTACGTGCAGGTGACATGGCAGCACCTAGAAGAATTACTATCCAGAAGGCTGGAGCTCCTGATTTCACAATGCAACCGTTTCAAGGGCATCACCCAGTAGTGGCTACAGACTTTAAAATAAAGACTGCACTGCTCAACTTGATGCCTAAGTTTCATAGCTTACCTGCTCAAGAGCCTATCAAGCACCTGAGAGATTTCCAAGCAGCCTGTTCTGCTGTCAGGCGTGATGGTGCAGATGAAACTTCTATTCTGTTGAAAGCTTTCCCGTTCTCTCTTGAGGGAAAAGTAAGAGAGTGGTACTACACTCAACCCGCAGCAACTATTTCTGACTGGGATACGCTTAGAAGAGAATTTTTGGAAAAATTCTTTCCAGCTGAAGTTACTGATAAACTGAGGAAAGACATTTCCATGATTGTTCAGGACGAATCCGAGACTCTCTATGAATATTGGGAGCGCTTCAACAATCTTCTGGAAGCATGCCCCCACCATATGATTGACAAGATAGTGTTGCTCGGCTACGTCACACAGGACATGAAGCCCCAAGATAAGACCACATTGGAAAGTGCTAGCAATGGGTCTATGAAAAAGTACAAGACCACTGATGAGGCATGGCAATTGATCAGCGACTTAGCTGAATCTACTCGAAATCACAGGTAGAAACAAGGTCGTTCAAAAGCTGTTGCAGAAGTATCCTCTAGTAGAAAGACTGCTGCTCTAACTCAGAGTATCTGTGAAATGATCAACTTACTGAAGCAGATGCAATTGAATCAACAACAAGTTCAGCAAGCTCAACCTTCTCCACCATAGCAAAGCCAACAGTTAGTCCCACAGAGAGTGTGCAGAATCTGTGATGATTATAGTCATTATACTGATGAATGTCCGCAGCTCCAGCAAGAAGACAACACTGTGGCAGCCACTCATAACTTCTATGACCGCCCCAACCAAGGGTACAATCAAGGTGGCAGTTACAGCCATAGATGGCAGGACAATTCTAACCAGAATTGGAGAGATAATTCTAACCAGAATTAGAGGGACAATAATAACAGAGGAGGCAGAGACAATCAGGGAAATCAGAGGTGGAATAATAACAACAACAGGCAGCAGAACCAGAACCAACCTTCCAGAGCACCTCACCTGAGGCAATTCCAAGGATCACAGCACAACCAACAGCAGACCTCTCAGATCACTTATCCTTCTTCATCTTCTAATGATGAGTTACTACAATCTATTGATCGGAGATAACAGGCCATGGAAAACAACCTTACTTCTACTCTAAATGGTCTGAACTCTACCTTGCAAGCTCTTGTCTCACAGATTGGATCACTGAATAACTCTAATAACCAACCTTTGAGCTCCAGTGGAATCCCCTCTCAACCATTACCCAATCCAAAGGGTGGCATTAATGCCATCACCCTAAGATCCAGAACCACATTGCAAGCGAGGAATCAGGAGGAGCCAAGCCCACCAGAACACGCCTCAGCTGAAGAGGTAGTGGAAATAGAAGATGTTGAGAAGGGAGAGGACATACAGGACATGGCTGAAGAAGAAGAAGCTCAATCACAGGAAGAAGCACCAAAGGACACAGACACTGTAGAAAACGCCATTCCTATTCCATTTTCACAACTTGCAAGGAAGCCCAGGAAGCAGTTGGAACCTGATCCCAAAATAATTCCCCATTGATTTTTATATCCTGGAGATGTCCCAAAATGACTCAGAGAAGCCATCATCAATCCTACTCGGAAGACCATTCCTGAAGACCTCGAAGTTCAAATTGGATGCTTTTTCAGGAACATACTCTTCTGAAGACCACAGTGAAGAATGAGCATGGAGAGCTCATAGCAACCAGAGTACAGAACGCCTGGAGGGTTTGCATTGATTACAGACGTCTAAACTAGGCCACTCGTAAGGATCACTATCCTCTTCCGTTCATTGACCAAATGCTGGATCGCCTGTCAGGTAAATCACATTATTGCTTTTTAGATAGTTACACAGGCTATTTCCAGATTCATATAGCTCCTGAAGATCAGGAAAAGACTACTTTTACATGTCCTTTTGGAACTTATGCTTATAAGAGAATGCCCTTTGGCTTGTGCAATGCACCAGCTACTTTCCAAAGGTGCATGATGAGTCTTTTCACTGACCTTATTGAGAACTGTATGGAAGTTTTTATGGATGATTTTAGCGTTTACGGTGATTCCTTTAACCTTTGCTTAGATAGTTTATCTAGAGTATTAGATAGATGTGTCAGTACAAACCTTGTATTGAATTTTGAAAAATGTCACTTTTTGGTTAAACAAGGGATTGTACTAGGACATGTTGTGTCTAATACTGGCATTTCTGTAGATCCAGTAAAGGTGGGTGTTATTTCTAGTTTGCCTTATCCCTCCTCTATGAGGGAAGTCCGTTCATTCCTTGGCCATGCAGGTTTTTACCGGAGATTCATTAAGGACTTCAGTAAGGTAGCGCTTCCCTTATCCAGATTACTGCAGAAAGATATTGAGTTCGAGTTCAGTGAGGATTGCAAACAAGCGTTTAATAAGTTGAAGACTGCCCTGACTCAAGCTCCAATTGTGAGAGGACCAGACCGGTGCCAACCATTTGAAATCATGTGCGATGCTTCCAACCATGCAGTAGGAGCAGCGCTGGCTCAGCGTGAAGGTAAGGACCCCTTTGTAATTGCTTATGCGTCTGAGACTTTAGACACCGCTCAGTCTAATTACACTACTACTGAGAAAGAGCTTCTTGCTATTGTTTTCGCTCTGGATAAATTCTGAGTCTATTTACTTGGTACTAAAGTAGTAGTGTACTCAGATCACGCAGCTCTAAAGTATTTATTAGCTAAAAAGGAGTCCAAACCAAGGCTTATACGTTGGATACTGCTACTACAAGAATTTGATTTAGAAATTAAAGATAGGAGTGGTAACCAAAATCTAGTGGCAGACCACTTGAGTCGCCTTGAGCACATTCAGGATACCTCCACTCTTATAAATGATAATTTCCCATTTGATAACCTGCAAGCAGTATCTGAGGTAGTCCCTTGGTATGCACCTGTAGCTAATTATCTAGTCATCCGCACCTTTCCTCCAAACTTTACTAAGCATCAAAGAGACAAGCTGAAAAGCGAGTCTAAATATTATATATGGGATGACCCATATTTATAGAGATGTGGTGCTGACCAGGTAATTAGAAGGTGTGTACCTCAATCAGAATTCCAGTCCATTTTAGAGGCCTGTCACTCATCTGAGAGTGGAGGACATTTTGGCCCCCAAAGAACTGTTAGAAAAATCTTAGACTGTGGATTCTGGTGGCCTACTCTTTTTAGAGACGCTGCTGAATTTTGTAAATCTTGTTTCTCATGCCAAAAATTTGGTAATATATCCAAGAGGGATGAGATGCCTTAACAAATTATGCTTTTCTGTGAAATTTTTTATGTTTGGGGCATTGACTTCATGGGTCCATTTCCAAATTCTAATGGTTATTTTTATATATTGTTAGTTGTAGATTACGTTTCCAAATGGGTGGAAGCAATTTCTACCCGCACTGATGATGCTAACACTGTTGTTTCCTTTGTTAGAAACCACATTATTTGTCGCTTTGGATCACCACGAGCAATCGTGAGCGATCAAGGCACCTATTTTTGTAACAGGAGACTAACAGGATTACTGAAGAAGCATGGGATAATTCATAAAGTAGCAACAGCCTACCATCCTCAGACTAATGGGCAAGCCGAGGTGTCTAACAGAGAGATAAAGCGTATATTGTAGAAGATAGTCAAACCTCATAGAAGAGACTGGAGCACCAGGCTATAAGATGCACTTTGGGCATACAGAACAGCATACAAGATACCCATTGGGATGAGTCCCTTCCGCTTAGTTTATGGAAAAGCCTGTCATCTCCCAGTTAAAGTAGAACACAAATCCTTTTGGGCAGTAAAAGAGTGCAACTTGGGATTTGAGAAGGCCGGAGCTGAAAGGAAGTTGCAACTGTATGAATTGGAAAACCTTCGCCTGGAAGCTTATGAGAACTCAAGACTGTATAAGGAAAAGATGAAGGTTGTACAGGATCAGCACATCAAGAGGAAAGAGTTCCAACCTGGGGACTTAGTCCTCCTTTACAAATCTAGACTGAGGCTCATGCCAGGCAAGTTGAGATCAAAATGGGAAGGTCCCTATAGAGTAGAGAAGGCTGAGCCGTACGGAGTTTTTCACCTAAGTCACCCTTCAAGCTCTGAAATTATCAAAGTTAATGGACATCGTTTGAAGCTATATCATGGTGAGAAGGTGATGAAAAACAAGGAGTTAGATATCTTCCTCTTGGAGGATCCATTCACAGCAGGAGACTGAGCTAATGGAGCGTCCAACTTACGGACGTTAAAACAAAGTGCTAGGTGGGAGACAACCCACCATGGTATGACCGTTCCTTTCTTTATTCTTAGTTTTCTTTTTCACTAATTCTTTTCATTATTAGCACATTTAGTTTGCATCTGTATTTGCATACTTATATTAAAAAAAAAGGGAGAGCCGCGACGCGACAGCGTCGCCGACGCGTCCGCGTCGCAGGTGGCTCAGAGAGAATAATAAATCGAACAGAGAGTCACACGGGAGCGTGGCTGGAGGTGTGCCTTTGGCACAAATCAACCCACGTGACCGCATCGCCGACGCGCCCGCGTCACATGGGAAACATGCCTCCCACGTGTCTGCGTCACCCACGCGGACGCGTGACCTGGAAATCGACGTAAGAAAGGGTGCACGACCGAAAGTTGTGCTAGAGTGGTGCTGGACTGGTGCTGAACGCACAAGCCTTAACACGCGGACGCATGGCTCACGTGTCCGCGTCATACCCCTATAATGGCCACTCACGCGATCGCGTCGACCACGCGACCGCGTCAACCTGGATTTTGGCAATACTTAGTTTTGAACAAAGAGTTGTGCGAGCGCGAGGCTGCCCTCGCGCCAGTAGCACAAAAACGCGTCACGCGTCCGCGTGACCGACGCGACCGCGTCGATTAATTTAAGCGCAAGTCGCGCGAACGCGTCCCCCACGCGTCCGCGTCGCTTGCGCCGCACAGCTTATCCTAATTTGCCAAATATCTTATCTTTCTCTTCCCCAAATCCTACTTTTTCTTTTCCCTCCTCATTATTTTCTTCCCCTTTCTTCCTCCTTCCTTCTTTCTCACTTTCTACTCTCTCTCTCACCACCATCATCAAGGTTTTTCTTTTCTTCTTCCCTCTTTACTTTTCTATTCTTCTTCTCAATTTATGTTTTCTTCTCCTTTTCTTTTTCTTTTTACTTGCATTATCCATGTTTTCCTTTTCTTTCTTTTTCTTTTAATTGGTGTTGGATGTTTCTTAGGGTCATTATTATTCCTTATGGTTTGCTTGTGGATTATTCAGGAACTATTTGACGATTATATTTTACTTTTTAAAAGGGTTGCTTGCATGTTCAATTTAATACTTTAAATAGCTTCTTTACCATGCATGCTATGTGTTTGTGAAAACGCCCGTATGGCATTGTGCACTATTTTTGAATTCTTCTAACCAGCAAGTGCACTGGGACGTCCAAGTAATGCCTTACGTGAGTAAGGGTCGATCCCGCGGAGATTGTTGGCTTGAAGCAAGCTATGGTTATCTTGCAACTCTTAGTCAGGATATTAATTAGTGGTTATCAATTGACTTGCAAATGAACAAGAGAGCATGAATTAAAGGTTACTTGTTATGCAGTAAATGAGAATATGTTGGAGTTTTGGAGATACTTTGCCTTTTGAATCTCTGCTTTCTCTCTATCTTCTTTTTCACGCACGCACGTCCCTCCTATGGCGAGCTGTGTGTTGGAGGATCACCGTTGTCAATGGCTACCATCCTTCCTTTCAGTGAAAATGGTCCAGGTGCACTGTCACCGCACGACTAATCATCTGTAGGTTCTCGATCATACCGGAATAGGATTCGCTATCCTTTTGCGTCTGTCACTACGCCCAGCACTCACGAGTTTGAAGCTCGTCACAGTCATCCAATCCCAGAATCCTACTAGGAATACCACAGACAAGGTTTAGAGTTTCCGGATTCTCAAGGATGCTACCAATGGATTCTAGCTTATACCACGGAGATTCTGATTAAGGAATCTAAGAGATACTCATTCAATCTAATGTAGAACGGAGGTGGTTGTCAGGCACACGTTCATAGGTTGAGAATGGTGATGAGTGTCACGGATCATCACATTCATCATAATAAGGCGCAAATGAATATCTTAGATAGGAACAAACATGATTGAATAGAAAACAGAAATACTGGCATTAACTCATTGAGGCACAGCAGAGCTCCTCACCCCCAACAATGGAGTTTAGAGACTCATGCCGTCAAAAGGTACAAAGTTTAGATCTAAAATGTCATGAGATACAAAATAAATCTCTAAATGTTGTTTAAATACTAAACTAGTAACCTAGGTTTACAGAAAATGAGTAAACTATGATAGATGGTGCAGAAATCCACTTCTGGGGCCCACTTGGTGTGTGCTGGGGCTGAGACTAAAGCTTCTCACGTGCATAAGGCTGTTTTGGGCGTTCAACGCCAGCTCTGGATCCAATTCTGGCGTTGAACTCCAACTCCTAACTTGTTTCTGGCGCTGGACGCCAGACAGCAGCATAGAACTGGCGTTGAATGCCAGTTTACATCGTCTATTCTTGAGCAAAGTATGGACTATTATATATTGCTGGAAAGCTCTGGATGTATACTTTCCAACGCAATTATAAGCGCGCCATTTGGAGTTATGTAGCTCCAGAAAATCCACTTTGAGTGAAGGGAGGTCAGAATCCAACAGCATCAGCAGTCCTTTTTCAGCCTAAATCAGATTTTTGCTCAGCTCCCTCAATTTCAGCCAGAAAATACCTGAAATTACAGAAAAACACACAAACTCATAGTAAAGTCCAGAAATATGAATTTTGCCTAAAAACTAATGAGAATAAACTAAAAACTAACTAAAATATACTAAAATCTATATGAAATTAACCCCAAAAAGCGTATAAAATACCCGCTCTTCACAACACCAAACTTAAACTGTTGCTTGTCCTCAAGCAACTAGATAAAGAAAATAGAATACAAATGAGTCAAGAAACAATAATATCTCAGAGTTTTTGAGTGAAGCTCAGATTCTAATTAAATGAGCGGGGCTAGTAGCTTTTTGCTTCCGAACAGTTTTGGCACCTCGCTTTATCCATTGAAGCTCAGAGTGATTGGCATCTATAGGAACTTAGAAATGCTCAATGTTGAAAGCCTTGGATCCTTTTTATTACCCTTGCCTTTTGGTTTTAAGGGCTATTGGCTTTTTCTGCTTGCTCTTCTTCTTTTTTTTTTTTTCTGCATGCTTTTGTTCTTTGCTGCTTTTTCTTGCTTCAAGAATCATTTTTATGATTTTTTAGATTATCAATAACATGTCTCATGTTCATCATTCTTTCAAGAGTCAACATATTTAACAGTCTTAAACATCAAATTCAAAAGACATATGCAGTGTTCAAGCATTCATTCAGAAGACAGAAAGCATTGCCACCACATGTAAATAATTAGAATGTTCTTATTAAAAACTCGAAAATTATTGCTTCTTATTCTAAAGAAATTCTTCTATTTTATTCATGTTTGATGATGATGCAAAAATTGAATTATAGCTTAATTGGAGATAAAATAAAAAATATAGATACTAATTACTACTATATGACTCCTAAGGTAAAACTAGAATAAGAATAGTTATCACAGAGTTAAGGATAAGATTGGAATTTAACAACCTTTGTTCTGGGGAGTGGATGTTCCTCTAATCTGTGGGGTGCTTGGTCCTTCAAGAGATAATTTCTGGCACTTCAATTCCCTTAAGTCGCGCCCTTGCTCCTCCTGTTCTTTAATCAAATAGCAAAGAATGCTACTTTGTTCCTTCTGTTCTTTTATTATTTGTTCCATAGCTTCTTGCATCTTGGTGACTGATGTTTCAAGATACTCCCAGTATTCAGATTGAGGGATTTCTGGGAGAAATTCCTGTGTTTTCTTCTTGATGGGGTCATCCTGTGCTTGTTGTTTTTCCATTGATGCTTTGGTGATTGGTCGCTCAATTGAGATGTACTCAGTTATTCCCATCCTTACTCCAGCGTCCTTGCAGAGCATAGAAATCAAGCTTGGATAAGCCAACCTGGCATCTTTGGAATTTTTATTTGCAATTTTGTAAAATTCAGTTGAAATCAGTTGATGAACTTCCACTTCTTTTCCCATCATGATGCAATAGATCATCACTGCTCTTCTGATAGTGACTTCAGAACGGTTGCTAGTGGGCAGCAGAGAATGCCCAATGAAATCCAGCCATCCTCTGGCGACTGGTTTGAGATCTTCTCTTTTGAGTTGATTAGGAACGCCCTTCGTGCTGGTGGTCCACCTGGCTCCCGGGATGCATATGTCCTCTAGAATCTTATCCAGGCCCTTGTCTGTTCTCATCATTCTCCTATTGAAGGAGTCTGGATCATCTTTCAGCTGAGGTAGCTTTAAGATCTCCCTGATCTTGTCAGGGTGGGTATGAACAATATTTCCTCTGACCACGGTCCGATAGTCATAGATATCAGATCCAGATAGTCTTTGCCTATCTGTATGCCACATATTAGCATAGAACTCCTGGACCATATTCCTTCCCACTTTCGTTTCAGGATTGGCTAGGATCTCCCAGTTCCTGATTCGAATTTGCTCTTGGATCTCTGGATATTCGTCTTCTTTCAGATCGAATCTGACTTCCGGGATCACTGATCTTAGACCCATTATTTTGTAATAATGGTCTGAATGTTCTTTAGTTAAGAACTTTCCTTGATTCCAAAGTGGTTTTGGAACACTCTCTTTCTTACCTCTTGGAGTGGGTTGTTTTCCTTTAGGAGCCATGATCTTAGTGATCACGGATGAGCCATACCAAACTTAGAGGTTTGCTTGTCCTCAAGCAAAAAGAAAAGAAAGGAGAGGGAGAGAAGGAGAGCTAGGTGCAATGGTGGATGGGAGGGGAGGGAGGCCGAACCCAAATTTAAAGGGAGGGGGTAGGTTTTCGAAAAAAATAGGGAGAAAGATAAGATAGAAGATATGATTTTTAGAAAAAATTAGGGATTTTAGAAATCAGGGTTCTTAACATGTTTATGCAAGAAATCATGAATTGAAACATGAAAATTAGGATTAAAATGAAAAATATGAAGAAAAAATGAATTTACCTCCTCCCCACCATCCTGGCGTTTAAACACCCAAACGCTGCATGTTTTGGGCGTTCAACGCCCAAATGCTGCTTCTCCTGGGCGTTCAACGCCCAACTGCTGCTTATTTATGGCGTTGAACGCCAGGAAGTCCTTTGTTACTGGGCGTTTTTCTGAACGCCCAGAAAGAGCTTCTTTCTGGCGTTCAACGCCCAGATGGCTATCCTCACTGGCGTTCAACGCCCAGTGGATGCTTCTGTTGGGCGTTTAACGCCCAAAACAGACTTTTACTGGCGTTTTCTTGCCAGTGAGCTCTGTTTCTCTGTTTTGCGTGCAAAATCCTTCTGTAACCTTGTGAACTTATACAATTGACTCTTTACCTTAGGATCAATGAACTTTATATAAACAAATAAAATCAAGAATAGGGCAAAATGCTTAGAGGAAGTGATTCCCCATGGCTGGGTTGCCTCCCAGCAAGCGCTTCTTTATTGTCTTTAGCTGGACCTTGCTGAGCTTTTAATCTAGCTTCAGCCTTGAGCACTCTTGCTCAACATTGCCTTCAAGATAGTGCTTGATTCTCTGTCCATTAACAATGAACTTCTTATCAGAATCACTATCTTGAAGCTCCACATAACCATATGGTGATACACTTGTAATCACATATGGTCCCCTCCACCGGGACTTCAGTTTCCCGGGGAATAGCCTGAGCCTAGAGTTAAACAACAGAACCTTTTGTCCTGGTTCAAAGATTCTAGATGACAGCTTTTGGTCATGCCATTTTTTTTATTTTTCTTTATAAAGCTTGGCATTTTCGAAAGCAGTGAATCTGAATTCCTCTAGTTCATTTAGCTGGAGCAATCTTTTTTCTCCAGCTAATTTGGCATCAAAGTTTAGGAATCTGGTTGCCCAGTAGGCTTTATGTTCCAGTTCCACGGGCAGGTGACATACCTTACCATACACAAGTTGGTATGGAGAGGTCCCTATAGGAGTCTTGAATGCTGTTCTGTAAGCCCACAGAGCATCATCCAAGCTTCGTGCCCAATCCTTTCTACGGGCACTTACAGTCCGTTCCATGATTCTTTTTAGCTCTCTGTTAGAGACTTCAGCTTGCCCATTAGTTTGTGGATGATATGGAGTTGCCACCTTGTGGCGAATCCCATACCGGACCATGGCAGAGTAGAGCTGTTTATTGCAGAAGTGAGTGCCCCCATCACTGATTAGTACTCTAGGGACCCCAAACCTGCTGAAGATATGTTTCTGGAGGAACTTCAGCACTATTTTAGTATCATTGGTGGGTGTGGCAACGGCCTCTACCCATTTTGATACGTAGTCAACTGCCACCAGAATATAAGTGTTTGAGTATGATGGTGGGAAAGGCCCCATGAAGTCAATTCCCCATACGTCAAACAATTCAATCTCCAGGATTCCTTGTTGAGGCATGGCGTAACCATGAGGCAGATTACCAGCTCTTTGGCAACTGTCACAGTTTCGTACAAACTCTCGGGAATCTTTATAGAGTGTGGGCCAATAGAAGCCACATTGGAGGACCTTGGTGGCTGTTCGCTCACCTCCGAAATGGCCTTCATATTGTGATCCATGGCAATGCTATAGGATCCTTTGTGCTTCCTCTCTGGGCACACACCTACGGATTATTCCGTCTGCACATCTCTTAAAGAGATAGAGTTCATCCCACAAGTAGTACTTTGCATCAGTAATTAATTTTTTCTTTTGTTGCCTGTTGTACTCTTTGGGTATGAACCTTGCAGCTTTATAGTTTGCAATGTCTGCAAACCATGGTGTTTCCTGAATGGCAAATAAATGCTCATCCGGAAAAGTCTCAGAGATCTCAGGAGAGGGGAGGGACGTCCCTTCTACTGGCTCTATCTGGGATAGATGATCAGCCACTTGGTTCTCTGTCCCTTTTCTGTCTCTTATTTCTATATCAAACTCTTGCAGAAGCAACACCCATCTTATGAGCCTGGGTTTTGAATCCTACTTTGTGAGTAGATATTTGAGAGCAGCATGGTCAGTATACACAATCACCTTTGATCCTACCAAGTATGATCTAAACTTGTCAATGGCATAAACCACTGCAAGCAATTCTTTTTCTGTGGTTGTGTAATTTTTCTGAGCATCATTTAAAACGTGGCTAGCATACGTGCAGAAGCATGTCATGCCTCTGCCTCAGCACTGCACCAATGGCGTGATCACTGGCATCACACATTAGCTCAAATGGTAATGTCCAGTCTGGTGCAGAAATAACTGGTGCTGTGACCGGCTTGGCTTTCAGCGTTTCAAACGCCTGTAGACACTCTGTGTCAAACATAAATAGCGTGTCAGCAGCTAGCAGATTGCTCAGAGGTTTAGCGATTTTTGAAAAATCCTTTATAAACCTCCTATAGAATCCTGCATGCCCCAGAAAGCTTCTGATTGCCTTAACATTGGCAGGTGGTGGTAATTTTTCAATTACCTCTATTTTTGCTTGATCCACCTCTATTCCCTTGTTCGAAATTTTATGCCCAAGGACAATCCCTTCAGTCACCATAAAGTGACATTTTTCCCAGTTTAAAACCAGGTTGGTCTCTTGGCATCTTTTCAGAACTAGTTTCAGGTGATCAAGACAGGAGCTGAATGAGTCTCCATATACTGAGAAGTCATCCATGAAGACTTCTAGAAATTTTTCCACCATATCAGAGAAAATAGAGAGCATGCATCTCTGGAAGGTTGCAGGCGCATTACACAGCCCAAATGGCATCCTTCTATAAGCAAACACTCCAGATGGACATGTGAATGTTGTTTTCTCTTGATCCTGGGGATCTACTGCAATCTGGTTATAGCCTGAGTAGCCATCCAAAAAGCAGTAATAATCATGACCTGCCAATCTTTCTAGCATCTGGTCTATGAATGGTAAAGGGAAATGATCCTTTCTGGTGGCTGTATTGAGCCTTCTGTAGTCAATACACATGCGCCACCCTGTAACTGTTCTTGTAGGAACCTGTTCATTCTTTTCATTATGAACCACTGTCATTCCTCCCTTTTTGGGGACAACTTGAACAGGGCTCACCCAGGGGCTATCAGAAATAGGATAAATAATCCCAGCCTCCAGTAATTTGGTGACCTCTTTCTGCACCACTTCCTTCATGGCTGGATTTAGCCGCCTCTGTGGTTAACTCTGATTCGAGACTCATAGCCATGTTGATCTCTTCTACCAAAGAGTCAATAAGATCAACTTTCATGCAGTCTTTTGATGTGTCTGGATGCTGCATGGCTTTGACAGCATTCAACTTAAACTCATCATCATTGACTCTCAGGGTTATTTCCCCCTGTTGGACATCAATGAGAGTTCGTCCAGTTGCTAGGAATGGCCTTCCTAAAATGAGAGTGGCACTCTTGTGCTCCTCCATTTCTAGCACCACAAAGTCAGTGGGAAAGGCGAATGGCCCAACTCTGACAATCATGTCTTCAATCACGCCTGATGGGTATTTAATGGAGCCATCAGCAAGTTGGAGACATACCCGGGTTGGTTTAACTTCTTTAGTTAAACCAAGCTTTCTAATAGTGGATACAGGTATTAGGTTGATGCTTGCCCCAAGATCACATAAAGCTGTCTTGGTGCAATTACCTTCTAATGTGCATGGTATCAGAAAAGTCCCAGG
>NC_029792.2:40925413-40926816 GCF_000816755.2 Arachis ipaensis
TAGCGCCAGAATTATTTTTCTTTGGGCTCTTACTGTCCTCTGGTGGATTTTGGATGGTTTGCTCATTTCTTGGCTTCTTGCTGCCTTGAGGTGGGGTATTTAATATTTTCCCACTTCTTAATTGGACTGCTTGGCATTCTTCTGTTATTTGTCTTGACAGCTGCTGCTTTGTTTGCTTCAATTGTTCTTCCATGTTTATATTAGCCATCCTTGTCTCTTGTAGTTTATCCTTGAATTCAGCTAACTGCTTTGTTAGAAAATCCAATTGTTGATTGAATTCAGCAGCTTGCTCTGCAAGATTGAGTTCAGCAGTTACTGTTTTAGCCTCTTCTTTCATAGAAGAGTCACTGCTTAGGTACAGATGCTGATTTCTGGCAACTGTATCAATGAGCTCTTGAGCTTCTTCAATTGTCTTTCTCATGTGGATAAACACACCAACTGAGTAATCTAAAGAGATCTGAGCTCTTTTTGTAAGCCCATAATAGAAGATGTCTAACTGAACCCACTCTGAAAATATTTCAGAGGGGCATTTTCGTAGCATCTCTCTGTATCTCTCCCATGCGTCATAAAGAGATTCATTATCTTCTTGTTTAAAGCCTTGGATGTCCAGCCTTAGCTGTGTCATCCGTTTTGGAGGAAAGTATTGATTCAGGAATTTTTCTATCAGCTGTTTCCATGTCCTTATGCTAGCCTTAGGTTGGTTATTTAACCACCTCTTGGCTTGGTCTTTTACAGCAAATGGAAACAGTAATAATCTGTAGACATCTTGATCTACTTCCTTATCATGTACTGTGTCAGCAATTTGTAAAAACTGTGCCAGAAACTCAGTAGGTTCTTCCTGTGGAAGACCGGAATACTGGCAGCTTTGCTGCACCATGATAATGAGCTGAGGATTCAACTCAAAGCTACTGACTCCAATGGAAGGTATGCAAATGCTACTCCCGTATGAAGCAGTAGAGGGGTTAGTATATGACCCCAGAGTCCTCCTGGACTGTTCATTTCCACTTAGATCCATGATGGAGAAAGGGAGATGATGTAGAGAAAATATTTATTTTTATTTATTTATTTATTTTAATTATTTTGAGAATACAATAAATTAAAATAAAATAAATAGAAATAGGTGAAGATTTTCGAAAAAATGAGGAGAGAGAAAGTGGTTAGGAAGTTTTGAAAAAGATATCATTTGGAAAAGATTTTAAATTTTGAAAAAAAATCAGAATTTTTTTTTAAAATAATTTTCAAAAATTTGTTTTAAAAATAGAGAGAAAATATATTTTTGAATTTAGTGAGAAAAGAGAAAAACAATAAAATAGCACAAGATTTAAAATTTTTAGATCTAATGCTCCTTGTTTTCGAAAATTTTGGAGGGAAAACACCAAGGAACACCAAACTTAAAAATTTTA
>NC_029792.2:40926902-40927161 GCF_000816755.2 Arachis ipaensis
ACGGCTAATCATCTGTAGGTTCTCGATCATACCAGAATAGGATTCGCTATCCTTTTGCGTCTGTCACTATGCCCAGCACTCACGAGTTTGAAGCTCGTCACAGTCATCCAATCCCAGAATCCTACTAGGAATACCACAGACAAGGTTTACAGTTTCCGGATTCTCAAGGATGCTGCCAATGGATTCTAGCTTATACCACGGAGATTCCGATTAAGGAATCTAAGAGATACTCATTCAATCTAATGTAGAACGGAGGTGG
>NC_029792.2:40928937-40940314 GCF_000816755.2 Arachis ipaensis
AAATAAATCTCTAAAAGTTGTTTAAATACTAAACTAGTAACCTAGGTTTACAGAAAATGAGTAAACTATGATAGATAGTGCAGAAATCCACTTCTGGGGCCCACTTGGTGTGTGCTGGGGCTGAGACTAAAGCTTCTCACGTGCATAAGGCTGTTTTGGGCGTTCAACGCCAGCTCTGGATCCAATTCTGGCGTTGAACTCCAACTCCTAACTTGTTTCTGGCGCTGGACGCCAGACAGCAGCATAGAACTGGCGTTGAATGCCAGTTTACATCGTCTATTCTTGAGCAAAGTATGGACTATTATATATTGCTGGAAAGCTCTGAATGTCTACTTTCCAACGCAATTAGAAGCACGCCATTTGGAGTTATGTAGCTCCAGAAAATACACTTTGAGTGCAGGGAGGTCAGAATCCAACAGCATCAGTAGTCCTTTTTCAGCCTAAATCAGATTTTTGCTCAGCTCCCTCAATTTCAGCCAGAAAATATCTGAAATTACAGAAAAATATACAAACTCATAGTAAAGTCCAGAAATATGAATTTTGCCTAAAAACTAATGAGAATAAACTAAAAACTAACTAAAATATACTAAAATCTATATGAAATTAACCCCAAAAAGCGTATAAAATACCCGCTCATCACCTGCATGCCAATAAACACCTTGCATTTAATTGTCATCCTATGCACTTACTATATTCCTCATGATAATTTTTCACATGCAGTCATGACCATGTGTTAACTTCATTCATCTTTAATGTGCATTGATTACCACCCATACCATCATCTTCCTTGCTCTACCCCTTGATATTTTGACATACTTTCTCTTTTCTTCTTTTCAGGATGGCCACCAAGAAAGAAAAAGAGAAAGCTACTCCCAAACCATCAGCAAGGAGAGGAACAAAAAGAGCATTAGTGGCAAAGCCTTCTTCAACTGCAGTAAAGCCCTCAATAAAGAGAATTAAGAGGATTATAAAGGTTGATGATAAAGAAAAAGCCTTCCCAGCAAAGGACACTGCGCGATTTACCAATCGCTACTGCGAGCAGATGTTCCCCATCCTGACAGAAAGGAGTTACAACAACGAATACCTTCTTATCCTCCCAAACCATATCGCTGAATTTGTTGAGCCGCAAATTGCACGAAGACAATGGGGTTTCCTACAGAGACAGCCACGGCAGGTTAATCTTTCATGGGTAGTCGAGTTCTACTCCAACTTTCACCGGTCAACCCTGCAGTCTGTTTATCCGTCAAAAGCAAGTCCCCATTACAGAAGAGGCCATTCAACGAACTTTAGATCTTTCCCCTACTCCAGAAGGACTGGACTCATTTCAAGAAGCCGCACTCAAGCACCAGATGTACCAATTTGACTAGGACACTGTTCTCAGAATTATTGCACTACCTGGCAGCAGATGGATCTACGGATACCATCGTTCCCGTCCTAATGGAATATCTGCTTCCGCACTCACCTTGGAGGCTCGCGTATGGGCACAGATTATGTCCCATTACGTTTTTTCGAGTACCCAAGAGTCTTCCTTCACTGCAGACATGGCCGTTCTACTATGGTGCATCCTTACAGACCAGCTTCTGAACCTACCAAGACAAATCCGAAATGCCATGGGATACGTACAAATTGCGGGCAACTTACCTTTTCCCGCCTTGGTTTCAGATCTCGTTTCAGCAGCCGGAGTCTCCTACAGAGCTGGGGACACCAAAGCCATGCTTCCACGGGAAGATCAGTATGTCCCTAACGGGAAATACATCAGACCTCTAGCAGCCACTACAAGCCCGCCTACTGAACCGGCTAAAGAGATTCCTCCTTCAACACCACAAGCACCTACAACAAACCAACTGCTCCATCAGATACTTGAAAGGTTGGATCGGCAGGAACACAAAGCAAAGCTAAGAGAGCGCCGTAACAAGCGCCGATTCACATACCTCAAGGAGCTACTTAAATAAAAATACAGAGACTCAGACACCCCGGACTCCACTTCTTTTACCAGCACAGGGAGCTATGACGGTCCCGACTGTGGAAATACTACTACCAGCCCACCTTTGTTCCTGACAGATGGCACCGAGGACGGTGCAAAGCCTTAAGT
Organism: Arachis ipaensis; assembly: GCF_000816755.2. Lineage (NCBI taxonomy): Eukaryota > Viridiplantae > Streptophyta > Magnoliopsida > Fabales > Fabaceae > Arachis > Arachis ipaensis. The sequence goes on from NC_029792.2 coordinate 40,931,030, forward strand.
GTGGGGAGGTCGGTTAGTACCTGACTTCCGGAGGTAATTTCTCTTCCCTAACACCAATAAAATAGGTTATTTAGTTAGTTTTTATTTTGTAGAATAGGATAAATTGCATAGTAATAAGATAGTTGCATGCATGTTCTACTTGATTGAAAAGACAATAAGTTTCTTCTAAGATCCCATTTTAGACAAAATTTCACTAATTTTAATCAAAACTTTTATGTTAAATTTGCTTGAAGTTGTATTTGGAACATGGTTTTTGAGCTAAAGAACACACAACCTGTGAGACTTTGAGCCTTTATACATGGTTACATTATTTAACCATAATTATTTTATTCTTGTGTGTTTACTTCTCTATGATTGTAATTTATATTTTGTTTCATCCTATATGTCCAATGTTAATATATTTATATGCCTGCATATGATTGAGGCCATTATTTGTTAGCTCACTTATCCCAAATAGGCCTACCCTTGCAATTATCTTTGTTAGCCACTTTGAGCCTTTAAATCCCATTTGTTCTTTATTTTACCACATTACTAGCCTTAAGCAGAAAAACAATTTTATATCCAATTGAATCTTTGGTTAGCTTAAGATAGAATTGTGTGTTAATTAAGTATGGGAAAATTGTGGGAACAAAAGATAATAAGGGAATGTGTCATGATGATATAATGGGAATTTGGGTGCCTGCTCATGTGAAACTATAAGAATTAGAAATCTATGTGCATTGATAAGCTATGTTTATTTTTATGTTTATGATAAAAAAAAAAGAAAAAAAATATGAAAAAAATATAATCCAAAAATAGTCAATAAATAAATAAGGGGACAAAATTTCCCCAATGTTAAGTTAAGAATTCAAAGATCAATGCATGTATGATAAAATTAAAATAAAAGTTGATATATGAGTATGGAATGTGAAAGAAAAATTTTGGGTAGCTAGGTATGAAATTTAAGTTATATAGAATGTACATATGTGTGGGTTAAAGCTTAGGTTAATTAAAGATTCAATTTATAAGCTTACTTAACCATATATGTATCCTTACCCTTACCTTGGCCCCATTTCAACCTTGAAAAGACCTCATGATGTTTGCATTGGTATATTAAATGTTGTTGATTGGTTAGGTGAAGAACAAAAATTAGAAAGCATGATTAGAGAAGGATAGAGTGATTACCCTATACACTAGAGAGATTAGAGCATGCATACATCATCAGTGAGGGTTCAATGCTTAAATTCTATGTTCCCTGCTTTCATGAGCTACCTTCTTGCATTTTTATCTGTTCTTACTGAATAAGAATTAAATTAGTGGAATTTGATTTGTGATTGTTGGTGCACAAAATTGTAATTTACACTTATCACAACTCGTACCACTAACCAGCAAGTGCACTGGGTCGTCCAAGTAATACCTTACGTGAGTAAGGGTCGAATCCCACGGAGATTGTTGGCTTGAAGCAATCTATGGTTATCTTGTAATTCTTAGTCAGGATATCAATTATAATTATCAGTTTGGATTGCAAAAAATAAAAGAGCATGAATTAAATACTTGTTATGCAGTAATGGAGAATATGTTGGAATTTTGGAGATGCTTTGTCTTCTGAATCTCTGCTTTCCCCCTGTCTTCTTCTTCACACACGCAAGCTTCCTCCTACGGCAAGCTGTGTGTTGGTGGATCACTGTTGTCAATGGCTACCATCCGTCCTCTCAGTGAAAATGGTCCAGGTGCGCTGTTACCGCACGGCTAATCATCTGTCGGTTCTCACTCATGCTGGAATAGGATCCATTGATCCTTTTGCGTCTGTCACTACGCCCAACCCTTGTGAGTTTGAAGCTCGTCACAGTCATTCAAACCCTGAATCCTACTCGGAATACTACAGACAAGCTTTAGACTTTCCGGATTCTCAAGAATGCTGCCAATGGATTCTAGCTTATACCACGAAGATTCTGATTAAGGAATCCAAGAGATACTCATTCAATCGAAGGTAGAATGGAGGTGGTTGTCAGTTACGTGTTCATAGGTTGAGAATGGTGATGAATGTCACGGATCATCACATCCATCATATTGAAGTGCGAATGAACATCTTAGATAGAAACAAGCGTGTTTGAATAGAAAACAGAAATAATTGCATTAATTCATCGAGACATAGCAAAGCTCCTCACCCCCAACAATGGAGTTTAGAGACTCATGCCATCAAAGAGTACAAAGTTTAGATCTAAAAATGTCATAAGGTACAAAATAAATCTCTAAAAGTTGTTTAAATAATAAACTAGTAACCTAGGTTTACAGAAAATGAATAAGCTATGATAGATAGTGCAGAAATCCACTTCTGGGGCCCACTTGGTGTGTGCTGGGGCTGAGACTTAAGCTTTACACGTGCCTAGACTGTTTCTGGAGTTAAACGCCAGGTTGTAACCTATTTTGGGCGATTAACTCCAACTTGTAACCTGTTTCTGGCGTTTAACGCCAGAATGCAACATGGAACTGGCGTTGAACGCCAGTTTATGTCATTTATCCTTGAGCAAAGTATAGACTATTATATATTGCTGAAAAGCCCTGGATGTCTACTTTCCAATGCAATTTAAAGGGCGCCATTTGGACTCCTATAGCTCTAGAAAATCCATTTTGAGTGCAGGGAGGTTAGAATCCAATAGCATCTACAGTCCTTTTTCAGCCTGAATCAGATTTTTGCTCAGCTCCCTCAATTTCAGCCAGAAAATACCTGAAATCACAGAAAAATACACAAACTCATAGTAAAGTCCAGAAATATAAATTTTTCCTAGAAACTAATAAAAATATACTAAAAACTAACTAAAACATACTAAAAACTACATGAAATTGACCCCAAAAAGCGTATAAAATATCCGCTCATCACAACACCAAACTTAAACTATTGCTTGTCCCCAAGCAACTAAAAACAAAGTAGGATAAAAAGAAGAGAATATACAATGAATTCCAAAAACATCTATGAAGATCAGTCTTAATTAGATGAGCGGGGCTATTAGCTTTTTGCTTTTAAACAGTTTTGGCATCTCACTTTATCCTTTGAAGTTCAGAATGATTGGCATCTATAGGAACTCAGAATTCAGATAGTGTTATTGATTCTCCTAGTTTAGTATGTTGATTCTTGAACACAGCTACTTTATGAGTCTTGGCCGTGGCCCTAAGCATTCTGTTTTCCAGTATTACCACCGGATACATACATGCCACAGACACATAACTGGGTGAACCTTTTCAGATTGTGACTCAGCTTTGCTAAAGTCCCCAATTAGAGGTGTCCAGTGTAACGACCCAACTTCCAATACGTCATGATCGTACCAAAAGTAAGGCGTTACTGACCTGTTTTTCTTATTAACTATTTACTATTAAGCCTTTAGTTCGATATCGCGATTCAATTTTAGTAAAAATACCAGAAATTTTTGTTTTTGTTAGTCAAAATCATATAGCAAACATCACCAAGTAATAATAATCACATAATTATTAATAATAGTAATATTATACAAAAGAATTTAAATAAAATTCAGGTACAACTCCTATCCCTCTGCATAAAATAAAACCTTAAGCAGTAAGGGCGAGGGAATTCTATGAAAAAAACTCAAGTCATAAATTTAACTCGTAAATAAATTCTAGAATCGCCCGCAGCTTCAAACTGAATCTTCAAACCTATGTCACTGAAAGGGTGGAAGATTTTGGGGTGAGAAAAAACTACACGTTCTCAGTAGGGAATGGGAATGCCGTAAAAGTAATGATTAACATGCAAATAATTAACTTTGCTTAATAAACATTCTTTGTCAACCCTTTGAAATACTTTTTAATCTTACTTTAGATAAATAGTTACTTTCTTTAGATTCCTAAACCCAAAACAGATCTATATCACAAAATTTGACATATTAAATATCTTTCAGCCACATAATTGATTCTCGGTCACAACAAACAGTTATCAATCATCTCTATACATTCACAAACTACTAGCACCAGTAAGTAACTCAATTAATCACACAAACAAATCACAATAAAACAAACAACACAATCACAGAGAAGTAATATAAGCAAACACAACTAAATGCAAATGCACAACCAATATGATGCATGTCTGTCCTAAGCAGGCCATGAGCTCACGTGTTGGTTTACACCCTGCAGCCTGACATTACCTAGGAACAAGTCCCAGATATGGCTTCCCTTTGTGTCCTTAGTGCATATGTGTCGGTGGTAAGAATACCACTCCTTCGTGACTACCGACAGTCGGCGCGAAGCCCGACCCCATTATATACGCACAAGGAGAAACAGTGATCCTCAGTTCGTGGGCGTCCCCGAGATCATTTCACAAACAAAACAGCGATCTTCAGTTCGTGGGTTATACCCGAGATCAACATACAACAATTCATGGGTTATTCCCGTAATCAATGATTATCAGTCCGTGGGTTTTTCCCGCATATAAAACAAATAACAATCTATAGGTTTTCCCGAGATCAATGATCATTCAGTTCGTGGGTACTTCCCGATTTTAACCAATTATCAATTCGTGGGCTTTTTCCCGTAGTTAAACAACTAACAATTCGTGGGGTTTTTCCGTATTTTATCACTTTTCATTTTCCTTTCTAAAACTCAACAATCCATATATCAGTTCCCCATTCTCTTTTCCCTTTGAATCCTTAACATATTTTCTTAAACCTTTCTTAACTTTCTCAAGCATTCGTTCGCAAAAATCTCAATCATCAATTCAGTTCATAATCTCTGCTTTAGCAACCTTGAGTCAAGCCAACTTTAAAACTATTTTTCAGTTTAGTCCTCTATCAAAAGACTCAAGAAAATCATTTATTTTAATTTCATTAAACACCTTTCAAAACATAACCTCTCATTAGAAGTAATCAAATAAAACTTAAATAATCATTTTTCAAATCCAAATCTTCTAAAATAACTTCTCAAATAAAACCTCAAATTTTATAAAATTTCGGCAGCACATCTCCTAAAACTCGGACTTAGCCACCCTTGCGGGTTCCCTTTTTCTCAACAAGTCTCCCCCTTTCCTCAACAACTACCAAATAAGAGGTTCTCAAATCAGTCAGAAAATTCACAATTTACAATAGCCAACAGATCATTAATAACCCACAATTCCCACATAACCCATCAATTCAACTTTCACCTCATCAATTCGTAACTAACTTTCACTTATCATAGGATTCTTTCAAAATTAAACTCAATAAACTAGTATTCCAAGAAACTTGGTGTTGAGGTAATTTGGTCACAATAAAAACTTGTACCATCTCTCTTAAAATTCTGTTATTGCTTCCTAAGAAAATGCAGAAAAACAGCAGCAAGTAGTAAGTTTGATAAATTCCTTAAAAATTCAGTTTTCACCCAATGCCTTTCAAAATTCACGACCTCAAACAAGACTCTTTTAGCTTTTTATTGAATCAAATTCCAGATTAATACCATATCATATGAAAAAGTTATGAAGTGAGAAACACAGCCAGGCCTTTTAGAATTTGGTTTCCAAAATCCAGTGAGTTATCCATACTCCTTTCAACATATCTACTTGGTTAAATAGGATATTGACATGAAATTTAAAATGAAGATTGTGGACACAGGAAGCTTGAAAATGCCGTTGGTTTCAGCTCAAATACTTACCAGAATTGAAAGTTAAGTGAGTTGGAAGTTGGTGCTTCTGCAGTAAAGAAACAGAATTTTCTGCAGAAACCATCAATCTTCAAAAATTCATTTCTCCCAAAATACTCATCAATAAATTCTGAATTTTTTATGAGATGCTCAAAACACAGTAAAGTTTCATGCAAAAATAGTTTCATTCAAGTATATGACCTGGGATGCTTCCAGAAATTGATTCTTTCTACTGTCATGTATGCAGAAATTCTGCCTTAAGCATTTTCAACAACCTTACTTATCAAAAACCACATTTGAACTTATAACCCTTCCAAAATCACACGTTTAACCTCTTTCCAGTTATTCAAAATTGTCTTCATTGCCAGCACAGCCCAAGAACCCAGAATCAATAATTCACACGATGTCAAGTACTTAAGCATCATCAAACCTTTTCTTTTCTACACTATGCCAAGCATAATTTTCCATATACACTCATCATCATTCAAACACACGATAACTCATCAATTCACACCAGCAAGCTCAGCAACAAAAGTAACACCATTTATTCTATCCTTTACAACATTCAGTACACACAATCATCAAATCAATCACCAACTACAGTTATAATTCAACTCAATTCCATCCATATCAGAGAAAACAATATCAATTACAACTTCAAACACTCACAACAAAGCCCAAAGACATTCGCAGCCTTAACATGAATTCAATAATCCAATTGAAGCACTAAAACATCATCAAACTTACTCCAAATTTCACAACCTCAAACCAAGCTTATTTCTATCAATTAGTCTCTCATAACAACAAAACTAATTACATTCACATCAATAATCAAAACTCAATTCATCAGTTATCCATACCACAGCTTTTCAATAATTAACTCGTCATATTTCAATTTAATAAACTATACTAAATTAATCATTATTCATAACAGCATCTAAATTCAATCACAGCTCAGAATAATCACAACAACTAACTAATTTCAAATGCATTTCAAGTCATTCATGTCAATTAAGAAATTCTTAACCATTGTTAACCATTTGCACTTATCCAAGAACTTGGTAGGCATTCTAAATTAAAAACGTTAAATCCCCTACCTCAAAGTCGAAACTCGCGGAAATCACTAAACGCAGCTGCTCCATTAGCAGCTCTAACACTCGTGCTGCTCTCTTAGCAGCTACCATGATGATTCTGGGCAGCTTCAGTAATGGTGAAAGGTCTCAGCTTCAGCTAAACAGCAGCAGCAGCAGCCTCACTTCTTCTGGGGCAGCAACAACAATGACAATCGCGCCTATCCCAATCATCTCTATAGCGGTGACATCAGTGGTTCCGGATAAGGACGATAATACTAAACAGAGACATTAACATATACTATTGTAATCAAAACAAAATATGGTAGAGAAATAGATTCGGGAAACAGAGCATGAGCAAGAGTGTTACAGTTTCAAGAATGGATTTGGGAACACAGGGGAAGCTGCTGTCGGGCAATAGCAGTGGCGCTTCCCTTCAGGCTTGATGGTAATTGAACTGTGATGGCGAGGTTTCCTTCGACGGCAATGGTGACAATGGCGTGCGGCGTTGGCGTCGAAGATTCTAGTGCAGTGACGAGAACGAAGCTTCTTCTCGGTCAGTGGCTCACAGCTCGCAGTTCCCTCTCAACGTCTCTCTCTCATCTCTGTTCCACAGCAGCGACCTCAACTGGCGCCAGCGGTGGACTTCACCCACGGCGATGGGGACGGCTCGGACAACAGCGACGGCACACGACGGCACGAAACAACAACAGCAAATCCCTCTCTGCGCGACGTTGACTCTATGCCTCCCCCTTTCTTCGACTCGGACCTGACGACGGACTCCAAGGCGGCGGCAAGAAGCTCGACGGCGTTTGGTCTCCATAGTGACGGCGGTGAGACGCCGGTGATGGCGAGCTAGACAGCGGCTGGGTGCGACGATGGAGTCTCCTTCAACGGCAAGCACGGGCTTTCTCTCTCTCCAGCGGCAGCGGCTCCGACCACACCAGCGACGGCGACGCAGGGGTTAACGACGACGGCTCCATGGAACGGTGGTGACAGCACAGGCAAGATGCGACGGTGGTGGCGAACTGGACGGCATAGAGTGCGGCTCCCCCTTCTCCGATTCCAAGCCCTCTGTTCTCCCTTTCCATTTTTCTGAGTTCCTTTCTTTTGTTTGTGTTAGTGTTTAGGATGGAAGGGGGTGGGGTTCGGCGGCTGAAGGGAGAAGAAAATGGGTAGGTTAGGATTTCTGATTAAGAACTTAGGGTTTCCAATTTGGGAAATTAGGTTTTCTAACTTTGATTTGGGAATTAAGGTTAGAAATTAGGATTTTATAAAGAAATAAGGATAGATATGAATAGATATTTTGATAAAATTGGGGGTAGAGTAATTTTAAAATCAAATATACTCTATTAAAAATATTTAGGAACATTATTTATCATCATATTGCTAAGTTCAATCAATTATTTCTAATTTAAAATATAAAATGAACATATTAATCATATTTTTATAAAATATAGTTTTAAACTCAATATTAATTATTCAAATCAAATGGTATAATTTTTTTTCATTATTTTTCTATCACCGGAACATTAATTTCAAATTGTAAAATAACTAATAATAAAAATTATACAAAAATATTAATTGACTTAAACTTAAAGTATTTATAAATATCAATCTAATCATTCCTAATAAAATGATTTCTCGGAGTTCAAATTAATAACATAATTCATTTAAAATAGAATTTATTTAAATTAAATTATACAGTTCTTCATATTTTTTCAATTACCAAAATTATAATTTCAATTATACCAAATTTGCAATAAAGATTATATAAAAATTCTAACTAATTTTAACTTCAATTATCATGAAACTCCATTTAATTACCTTTAGTAAAATAATTTTTCTTAAAATAAAATTATCAACAAATAAGATAAATCACAAATAACTAATTATTTGATTTTCAAAAACTAGGGTTGTTACATCCAGGGTTCTTAAGCACACTCTATTTTTGCTTTCGACCTCGACTTTAACCGCCCAGTCTCAAGTTTTCACTTGACACCCTCACGCCACAAGCACATGGTTAGGGACAGCTTGGTTTAGCCGCTTAGGCCAGATTTTTATTCCTTTAGGCCCTCCTATCCACTGATGCTCAAAGCCTTGGATCCTTTTTATTACCCTTGCCTTTTGGTTTTAAGGGCTATTGGATTTTTGCTCTTGCCTTTTGGTTTAAAGAGCTTTTGGCTTTTTCTGCTTGCTTTTTCTTTTTCTTGCTCTCTTTTTTTTCGCATTTTTTTCTGCAAGCTTTGTTCTTCACTTCTTTTTCTTGCTTCAAGGCGCCACAAGCACATGGTTAGGGACAGCTTGGTTTAGCCGCTTAGGCCAGATTTTTATTCCTTTAGGCCCTCCTATCCACTGATGCTCAAAGCCTTGGATCCTTTTTATTCCCCTTGCCTTTTGGTTTTAAGGGCTATTGGATTTTTGCTCTTGCCTTTTGGTTTAAAGAGCTTTTGGCTTTTTCTGCTTGCTTTTTCTTTTTCTTGCTCTCTTTTTTTTCGCATTTTTTTTAGGGAAATAAGAACAAGGAGATTAAGAAACGGGTCCACCTTAGTGAGGGTGGCGTCTTCCTCTTCTTGAAGAACCAATGGTGCTCTTGAGCTCCTCTATGTCTCTT
>NC_029792.2:40941400-40948849 GCF_000816755.2 Arachis ipaensis
AGAATCAATGTCTTGAAGCTCCACATAGCCATATGGTGACACACTTGTAATTACATATGGTCCCCTCCATCGGGATTTCAGTTTCCCAGGGAATAGCCTGAGCCTAGAGTTAAAAAACAGAAATTTTTGTCCTGGTTCAAAGACTCTAGATGACAGCTTTCGTCATGCCACCTTTTTGCTTTCTCTTTGTAAAGCTTGGCATTTTCGAAAGCAGTGAGTCTGAATTTCTCTAGCTCATTCAGCTGGAGCAATCTTTTTTCTCCAGCTAATTTGGCATCAAAGTTTAGGAATCTGGTTGCCCAGTAGGCCTTATGCTCCAGTTCCACGGGCAGATGACAGGCCTTACCATACACAAGCTGGTATGGAGAGGTCCCTATAGGAGTCTTGAACGCTGTTCTGTAAGCCCACAGAGCATCATCCAAGCTTCTCGTCCAATCCTTTCTACGGGTACTTACAGTCCGTTCCTGGATTCTTTTTATTTCTCTATTAGAGACTTCAGCTTGCCCATTTGTCTGTGGATGATACGGAGTTTCCATCTTGTGACTAATTCCATACCGGACCATAGCAGAGTAAAGGTGTTTATTGCAGAAGTGAGTGCCCCCATCACTAATTAGTGCTCTAGGGACACCGAACTTGCTGAAGATATATTTCTGGAGGAACTTCAACACTGTCTTAGTATCATTAGTGGGTGTGGCAATGGACTCTACCCATTTGGATACATAGTCGACTGCTACCAGAATATAAGTGTTTGAGTATGATGGTGGGAAAGGCCCCATAAAGTCAATACCCCATACGTCAAACAACTCAATCTCTAAGATTCCTTGCTGAGGAATGGCGTAACTGTGAGGTAGATTACCAGCTCTCTGGCACCTGTCACAGTTACGCATAAACTCTCGGGAGTCTTTATAGAGAGTGGGCCAGTAGAAGCCACATTGGAGGACTTTTGTGGCTGTTCGCTCACCTCCGAAATGTCCTCCATATTGTGATCCATTACAATGCCATAAGATCTTCTGTGCTTCTTCTCTAGGCACACACCTACGGATTATTCCGTCTGCACATCTCTTAAAGAGATATGATTCATCCCACAGGTAGTACTTTGCATCAGTAATTAATTTTTTCTTTTGTTGCTTGCTGTACTCCTTGGGTATGAATCTTGCAGCATTATAGTTTGCAATGTCTGCAAACCATGGTGTTTCCTGGATGGCAAACAGTTGCTCATTCGAAAAGATTTTAGAGATCTCAATAGAGGGGAAGGACGTCCCTTCTACTGGCTCTATCCGGGACAGATGATCAGCCACTTAGTTCTCTGTCCCTTTTCTGTCTCTTATTTCTATATCAAACTCTTGCGGAAGCAACACCCATCTTATGGGCCTGGGTTTTGAATCCTGCTTTGTGAGTAGATATTTAAGAGCAGCATGGTCAGTATACACAATCACTTTTGATCCTACTAAGTATGATCTAAACTTGTCAATGGCATAAACCACTGCAAGCAATTCTTTTTCTGTGGTTGTGTAATTTTTCTGGGCATCATTTAAAACGTGGCTAGCATAATAAATGACATGCAGAAGCTTGTTATGCCTCTGTCCCAGTACTGCACCAATGGCATGGTCACTGGCATCACACATTAGTTCGAATGGTAATGTCCAGTCTGGTGCAGAAATAACTGGTGCTGTGACCAGCTTAGCTTTCAGAGTTTCAAACGCCTGCAGACACTCTGTGTCAAATACAAATGGCGTGTCAGCAGCTAGCAGGTTGCTCAAAAATTTTGCAGTTTTTGAAAAATTCTTTATAAACCTCCTATAGAATCCTGCATGCCCCAGAAAGCTTCTGATTGCCATAATATTGGCAGGTGGTGGTAATTTTTCAATTACCTCTACCTTAACTTGATCCACCTCTATTCCCTTGTTCGAAATCTTGTGCCCAAGGACGATCCCTTCAGTCACCATAAAGTGACATTTTTCCCAGTTTAAAACTAGGTTAGTCTCTTGGCATCTTTTCAGAACTAGTGTCAGGTGATCAAGACAGGAGCTGAATGAGTCTCCATATACTGAGAAGTCATCCATGAAGACTTCCAGAAATTTTTCCACCATATCAGAGAAAATAGAGAGCATGCATCTCTGAAAGGTTGCAGGTGCATTACACAGCCCAAATGGCATCCTTCTGTAGGCAAATACTCCAGATGGACATGTGAATACTGTTTTCTCTTGATCCTGGGGATCTACTGCAATTTGGTTGTAGCCTGAATAGCCATCCAAAAAGCAGTAATAATCACGACCTAGTAGTCTCTCTAGCATCTGGTCTATGAATGGTAAAGAAAAATGAGCCTTTCTGGTGGCTGTGTTGAGCCTTCTGTAGTCAATACACATGCGCCACTATGTAACTATTCTTGTAGGAACTAGTTCATTTTTTTCATTATGAACCACTGTCATGCCTCCCTTCTTGGGGACAACTTGGACAGGGCTCACCCAGGGGCTATTAGAAATAGGATAAATAATCCCAGCCTCCAGTAACTTGGTGACCTCTTTCTACACCACTTCCTTCATGGCTGGATTTAGCATCATCCTCCAATAGGATCTTGTGCATGCATCTAGCTGGGCTTATGCCCTTAAGGTCACTTATGGACCACCCAAGAGCTGTCTTGTGTGTCCTTAGCACTTGAAGTAGTGCTTCCTCTTCCTGTGGATTTAAAGCAGAGCTTATGATCACCAGAAAAGTGTCACCTTCTCCCAGAAATGCATATTTCAGGGATGGTGGTAATCGTTTGAGCTCAAGTTTTGGAGGTTTTTCCTCTTCCTGAGGAATTTCCAGAGGCCCTTTTATTTCCTCTGAATCCTCCAAATCAGGCTGAGCATCTTTAAAGATGTCTTCTAGCTCTGAATCAAGACTCTCAGCCATGTTGATCTTCTCTACCAAAGAGTCAATAAGATCAACTTTCATGCAGTCTTTTGGAGTGTCTGGATGCTACATGGCTTTGACAGCATTTAACTTGAACTCATCCTCATTGACCCTCAGGGTTACTTCCCCCTTTTGGACATCAATGAGAGTTCGTCCAGTTGCTAGGAAAGGTCTTCCTAGAATGAGAGTAGCACTCTTGTGCTCCTCCATTTCCAGCACTACAAAGTCAGTGGGAAAGGCGAATGGCCAAACTCTGACAATCATGTCTTCAATCACGCCTGATGGGTATTTAATGGAGCCATCAGCAAGTTGGAGACATATCCTGGTTGGTTTGACTTCTTCAGTTAAACCAAGCTTTCTGATAGTGGATGCAGGTATTAGGTTGATGCTTGCCCCAAGGTCACATAAAGCTGTCTTGGTGCAATCACCCTCTAATATGCATGGTATCATAAAGCTCCTGGGATCTTTAAGCTTTTCTGGGAAGCTTTTCAGAATGACTGCACTGCATTCCTCAGTGAGGATAACTCTTTCAGTTTCCCTCCAATCCTTCTTATGACTCAAGATCTCTTTCATGAACTTGGCATAAGAGGGTATTTGCTCAAGTGCCTCTGCAAATGGAATCTTTATTTCAAGAGTCCTGAGATAGTCTGCAAAGCGAGCAAATTGCTTATCCTGCTCCTCTTGGCGGAGTTTTTGAGGATAAGGCATCTTGGCTTTGTATTCCTCAACCTTGGTTGCTGCAGGTTTATTTCCTACAGAAGTGGTTGGAGAAGCCTTTTTAGAGGAGTTGTTATCAGCACTTGTGTGTGTCTGATCCCTCACTGGCATTTGAATGCCAGGGTTAGAAGCTTGATTGGTGTTAGACGCCAGCTTCTCACCTGTTTCTGGCGTTTGAACGCCAGAACTGAGCTTCCATTGGGCATTTGACGCCAACTCCTTGCCTGTTTGTGGCGTTTGAACGCCAAAACTGAGCATGGTTGGGCGTTTAACGCCAGCTCTTCACCCTTTTCTGGCGTTTGAGTGCCAGAATTATTCCTCTCTGGGCTCTTGCTGTCTTCAGAGGGATTTTGGGTAGCAATTTGTTCATTTCTTGGCTTCCTGCTGCTTTGAAGTGAGGTATTTAATGTTTTCCCACTTCTTAATTGAACTGCTTGGCACTCTTCTGTTATTTGTTTTGATAACTGCTGTTTTGTTTGCTTCAACTGTACTTCCATATTCATATTAGCCATTCTTGTGTCTTGTAGTATCTCCTTGAATTCGGCTAGCTGTTTTGTTAGAAAATCTAATTGCTGATTGAATTCAGTAACTTGTTCTGCAGGACTGAGTTCAGCAGTTACTGTTTTAGCCTCTTCTTTCATGGACGACTCACTACTTAGGTACAGATGCTGATTTTTGGCAACTGTATCAATGAGCTCTTGAGCTTCTTCAATTGTCTTTCTCATGTGTATAGATCCACCAGCTGAGTGGTCCAAAGACATTTGAGCTTTCTCTGTAAGCCCATAATAGAAGATGTCTAACTGCACCCACTCTGAAAATATTTCAGAGGGGCATTTTCTTAGCATCTCTCTGTATCTCTCCCAGGCATCATAAAGAGATTCATTATCTCCTTGTTTAAAGCCTTGGATGTTCAGCCTTAGCTGTGTCATCCATTTTGGAGGGGAATATTGATTCAAGAATTTTTCAGACAGCTGTTTCCATTTCCTTATGCTAGCCTTAGGTTGGTTATTTAACCACCTCTTAGCTTGGTCTTTTGTAACAACCCCGATTTTCGAGTACGCAAGATCGTTTCTGAATACACGGATTTCTCTGAAAGATCAGTAAAGGGAATACCTCTTATGTATCATCAAGCATCTCAATCCTCATTGTCATTATATTATCTTTAACTCAGGACCTTAGTTGAGACAAGCTCGATAACGCGGTCACAAAGAACCTAGTTTTTGAACCGTATCGGTTAGGGGTTTTGATTCGGTTTTTCGTAAATAGTCTCAGTTTGACAAACCAGACTCGATTTATGAGAGGAGAGAGATAATAGTATAATATTATCATTATATTAGTATTAGAAAATGCTAGCTTTAGAAAGACAACTTTAAGTGCAGAATTTTCCTAATTACCTTCATAAAACACTTAGGGAGTGGTAAGAACATATTAGTGAGGCAAAGATAAAGGAAAGATAAGAAGTTAAAGAAAAGATAAAAACCAAAGAAAAGTCTGTAAAGTTTTAATGACAGAAAAACAGACAGAGACTAGTGAACGAACTAGGGCAACTTAGTTAGTACTTGAGTTGCGACTAGGGTTAGGTGTTATATGAAAAGTTAAACTGTTTCAGTATAGACTTAATGAACCTATACTTGGGACAGGCTAACCATTCATACCGAAATTTACATAAGCTTTAAATACATATGTTAAGCAGAGAAATCAAAGCAGTGTAAAGAAACACATAGAATAGAGTAACCAGAGAAGAATAAAGGGATACAAAGAAAAGAGCAATCAAAACAGAGTAAAGATACAATGAGAAAAGAGTAATATAACAAAAAGAATAGAGAAGAAAAGTATAAGAATAAAGAGTTAAGCCTTGTGGCATGATGTTCTGTTGTATGTTCATCTGCTGCTTTTTCATTGGCCCTAGAGGTCCTATAGGCCTAAGTTCACCTACAGTGAGTTGTCATTTCTGTAAGCCGAAGTTCACTTACAGAGGTGCCATTTCTTTAGGCCGAAGTTCACCTATAGAAAGTTGTTGTGTTGTGTTTAGACTATCCCTGTAAGCCGAAGTTCACTTACGGGAGTGCTATTTCTGTAGGCCCAAGAGATATGTTTATTCATTTGTTGCGTTAAGGCAACGCCGGATATATTTGTATGATGATCTACTGCGTGAAGGAAGTCAGATAAATAGTGGTGCGACCACTGAGAACGCTTTCCTACGGTACAGATCCATATTTTATTTCTGTAAGGCAGAGGGGTTATTTCCTGCTACAGAAGTACCGTAACCACCTGTTCCATTTCTGTAGTGGCAGACGGGTTATTTCCTGTATACAGAAGGTGTGTCGGCATACATCCCTGCAGTGGCAGATGTGTTATTTCCTGCGTGCAGTGGACCCTGTGGTGGCAGAGGGGTTATTTCCTGTACACAGGGGTATAGCCAATAGGAAAGCCTTATCCAGACAGAGGTTGCTGGATAACGTCGGGAGCGGGTTAGTAACCGACAGATGAGCCCATTACCTGTACTAGGGCTAGACATGCATCATTCTTGTCTGCACATCATTCTCTGTTGCATTCCTTTCTGAGTGTGGTCTATTTCTTTATGTTTGTCTGCTTGCATGCTATTTCTGTGTTTTATTTTCTTGTATTCTTTTGTTTGTGTTCTGCTTTCTGTTGTCTCTACTTTCTCTTTCTATCTTTATTTTCTATTTACTGCTTCGCTATATTATGTTATTTGTCTGCTAATCGACCCCAAATTAATGAACTTAATTAATAACCCCGACCCTACTAAAAACTCCCCAGTTCTTACCCCTTCTCTCTCTGTGGTTGTTTATAATTATTTTATCTGTTATCAGTTGTGAATTGCTTATGAATGATTTCGTCTATTAATCCAAATGTTTTCAAAAAAATAAAGTACCTCGCAAATTAACTACGATTTTAACAACGAATCAGGCTCATATGATAAATAATAGATAATAATTAGGAAGACAAGTTGGTAGTGCTCAGTTTCTAGTATGATCATGACGTACCAGAAATTGGGTCATTACAATTTGGTATCAGAGCAGTTCATTTCCGGTAGAGCCTGGGGAATGGACTGACTATGCTTCATTGCATACTCTGCTTGTGTGTCTCATGCTATTAGGGTATCTTTAAGATACATTTGGCATGAATGTCTATGAGTGCTCATTTTGGGAATATTCGTGCCTAACTTGAGATATTAAGACTGATCACCTTAATGTTGATTGTTTGGTACGGATAAGACCTCAATGACTGTGAATAGGCATGGTTTAATCAAGTTCCGAACGACAAATTCGTGAGAGACACAACTATTCTTATAGCTGTTATGATCTCCAAGGCCATGGCTATGTGATATTTAGATGCTGTAAGGAACGGACCGATCTCTTCATCAGGATGGCTTGAAGGAAATAGACCGCTTGAAGAAGGATTCTTGCACGTGGCTGAAATTTTGAGGGCAAAATTTCTTTTAGGAGGGTAGAATGTAACAACCCCGATTTTCGAGTACGCGAGATCGTTTCTGAATACACAAATTTCTCTGAAAGATCAGTAAAGGTCGGACTAACCATTCATACCAAAATTTACATAAGCTTTAAATACATATGTTAAGCAGAGAAGTCAAAGCAGTGTAAAGAAACACATAGAATAGAGTAACCAGAGAAGAATAAAGGGATACAAAGAAAAGAGCAATCAGAACAGAGTAAAGATACAATGAGAAAAGAGTAATATAACAAAAAGAATAGAGAAGAAAAGTATAAGAATAAAGAGTTAAGCCTTGTGGCATGATGTTCTGTTGTATGTTCATCTGCTGCTTTTCCATTGGCCCTAGAGGTCCTATAGGCC
>NC_029792.2:40951178-40977768 GCF_000816755.2 Arachis ipaensis
CGACTAGGGTTAGGTATTATATGAAAAGTTAAACTGTTTCAGTATAGACTTAATGAACCTATACTTGGGACGGACTAACCATTCATACCGAAATTTACATAAGCTTTAAATACATATGTTAAGCAGAGAAATCAAAGCAGTGTAAAGAAACACATAGAATAGAGTAACCAGAGAAGAATAAAGGGATACAAAGAAAAGAGCAATCAAAACAGAGTAAAGATACAATGAGAAAAGAGTAATATAACAAAAAGAATAGAGAAGAAAAGTATAAGAATAAAGAGTTAAGCCTTGTAGCATGATGTTCTGTTGGATGTTCATCTGCTGCTTTTCCAAGAGGTCCTGAGGTCCTGTAGGCCTAAGTTCACCTACAGTGAGTTGTTATTCTTGTAGGCAGAAGTTCACCTGCAGTGAGTTGTCATTTCGAAGTTCACAAGTTCACTTACAGAGGTGCCATTTCTTTAGGCCGAAGTTCACCTATAGAAAGTTGTTGTGTTGTGTTTAGACTATCCCTGTAAGCCGAAGTTCACTTACGGGAGTGCTATTTCTGTAGGCCCAAGAGATATGTTTATTCATTTGTTGCGTTAAGGCAACGCCGGATATATTTGTATGATGATCTACTGGGTGAAGGCAGTCAGATAAATAGTGGTGCGACCACTGAGAACGCTTTCCTACGGTACAGATCCATATTTTATTTCTGTAAGGCAGAGGGGTTATTTCCTGCTACAGAAGTACCGTGACCACCTGTTCCATTTCTGTAGTGGCAGACGGGTTATTTCCTATATACAGAAGGTGTGTCGGCATACATCCCTGCAGTGGCAGATGTGTTATTTCCTGCGTGCAATGGACCCTGTGGTGGCAGAGGGGTTATTTCCTGTACACAGGGGTATAGCCAATAGGAAAGCCTTATCCAGACAGAGGTTGCTGGATAACGTCGGGAGCGGGTTAATAACCGACAGATGAGCTCATTACCTACACTAGGGCTAGACATGCATCATTCTTGTCTGCACATCATTCTCTGTTGCATTCCTTTCTGAGTGTGGTCTATTTCTTTATGTTTGTCTGCTTGCATGCTATTTCTGTGTTTTATTTTCTTGTATTCTTTTGTTTGTGTTCTGCTTTCTGTTGTCTCTACTTTCTCTTTTTATCTTTATTTTCTATTTACTGCTTCGCTATATTATGTTATTTGTCTGCTAATCGACCCCAAATTAATGAACTTAATTAATAACCCCGACCCTACTAAGAACTCCCCAATTCTTACCCCTTCTCTCTTCCTTCCCCCTTCAGATGGAAGCAAGAGTTCCTTTCTGTAGTTCCCTGACGACCGTTTGTAAAAAGGATTCCGCTCTAGGTAGTTTTCTGAGTCTAGGGTGAATCCCGTTCTCTGTTTATATGTATATACTGTGAGACCAGCCAATGTCTGCACCCCGTTTATATGCGAACTTTAACTTAAATCCTGTGTACGAGACTCCTATTGTGTGGCTACTTGATGAGGTACCAGAGAGACGTCTAATGAACTTAACTAATAACCCCGACCCTACTAAGAACTCCCCAGTTCTTACCCCTTCTCTCTCTCTTCCCCCTTCAGATGGAAGTTTGGGTACACTTCCGTAGTTCACTGACGACCGTTCGCAAAAAAGATTCCACTCTAGGTAGTCTGCTGAGTCTAGAGTGAACTCCATTTCTGTTTATATGTATATATTGTGAGGCCAGCCAACGTCTGCACCCTGCTTATCTACAAACTTTAATCTAAGTCCTCCGTACGATGTTGCCGTTATGTGGCCACTCGATGAAGTACTTGAGAGACGCTCTTTGACAACATATGATCGTGCAGAGGAGTAGTAGACGACCTTCCACCTTTTGATGACGTTCCACCTGACTTGAGTTGTGAAGACTTAGAACGTACTTTCCCTCGCTTTAGTAGTTTAGAGGGACTAGGTGAGTATAGAGTCTAGGCTAGCCTGGGCGCCAGCTTAGGGACTTCTTGAACAGGTCAGGGCTTGGGATGTTGTATGTATATATATGTATATAGTTATTATCTAGCTATATCTAGGGGTGTTCTAACTAAAACTATATACTCTAATAAAGGTTGAATCACTGAATGTTGTTAACTACTTGAGATGTATTTATGTGTGGTTGTTTATAATTATTTTATCTGTTATCAGTTGTGAATTGCTTATGAATGATTTCGTCTATTAATCCAAATGTTTTCAAAAAAATAAAGTACCTCGCAAATTAACTACGTTTTTAACAACGAATCAGGCTCATATGATAAATAATAGATAATAATTAGGAAGACAAGTTGGTAGCGCTCAGTTTCTAGTATGATCATGACGTACCAGAAATTGGGTCGTTACATCTTTTACAGCAAATGGAAACAGTAATAATCTGTAGACATCCTGATCTACTTCCTTATCATGTACTGTGTCAGCAATTTGTAAAAACTGTACTAGAAACTCTGTAGGTTATTCCTGTACTGGCAACTTTGCTGCACCATGATAATGAGCTGAGAATTCAACTCAAAACTACTGACTCCAATGGAGGGTATACAGATACTACTCCCATATGAAGTAGTAGTGGGGTTAGCATATGACCTCAGAGTCCTTCTGGACTGTTCATTTCCACTTAGGTCCTTGATGGAGAAAGGGAGATGTTGTGAATTGCAAATAAAATATTTTTTTTTGAAAACCAAAATTAAAATAAAATAAAATAAATAAAAAATTGACTATAATTTCGAAAATTAGAAGAAAAAAAAATAAAAGAAAATTGAAAACTAAATTAATTAATTAATTAAAAAGATTTGAAAAAAATGTGGGTGAGGATTTTCGAAAAAATGAAGAGAGAGAAATTGGTTAGGAAGTTTTGAAAAAGATATGTCTTAAAATTAAAGATACTTGTAAGAAAATAAAATAAAATAAATAAAAAAAGAAAAGATATGAAAAAGATTTGATTTTAAGATTTGAGATTAGAAAAGATAAGATAAGCTAAG
This sequence comes from Arachis ipaensis, assembly GCF_000816755.2. NCBI lineage: Eukaryota > Viridiplantae > Streptophyta > Magnoliopsida > Fabales > Fabaceae > Arachis > Arachis ipaensis. The sequence goes on from NC_029792.2 coordinate 40,954,165, forward strand.
TAAGAGAAGATAAGGAATTTAAATTAAAAAGTTTTGAAATTTCAATTTTGAAATTGAAATTTGAAATTTGAATTTTGAAATTTTAAATTTTGAATTTTGAATTTTTGGAAAAGTTAACAATATAAGATAAGGATTTGAAAAAGATATGATTTTTTTGAAAAAGATTTGAATTTTGAAATTTTAAAACTAAGATAAGATAAAATAAAAAATTTTTAAAATAAAATCTAAATTTTTAAAAGAAAAATTCGAAAAATCAATTAAAATAAAGGAAAAAGATATTTTTGAATTCAATGAGGAAAGAGAAAAAACAATAAAAAGACACAAAACTTAAAATTTTTAGATCTAATGCTCCTTATTTTCAAAAATTTGGAGGAAAAACACCAAGGAACACCAAACATAAAAATTTTAAGATCAAAACACAAGCAAGACTCAAGAACACCTTGAAGATTCACAAGAACACGAAGAACAAAAATTCAAAGACTCAAAGGACTCAAGAACATAAAAAAAGAACACCAAACTTAAAATTTTTAGAAAACCAAAAACAAATTTTCGAAAATTAAATAAAAACTAACAGGAAAACACCAAATTTAAAACTTGACACAAGATTTAATCAAAGAAAAATTATTATTGAAAAGATTTTAGAAAGAAAGACTCAAAGGAGCAAATATTCACAAGAACATAGACACATTCAACAAATGCAAGGATTAAACAGAGAAAAACTATTTTTTTTGGATACTAATAATTTGAAAATGCACAAGAAAAACAAGAAAAATCACAAAACAGGTAAAACTAAAGATCAAATAAGAAAAATAGCAAGAACAACTTGAAGATCAAGAAAGAACAATGAACACAAATTCGAAAATTTAAAGGAAAATAAAAACATGCAATTGACACCAAACTTAAAATATGAAACTAAACTCAAACAGAAAAACTCAATTATTAGTTTATAAAAATTTTTGAAAAATTTAAAAAGAGAAAATAAGGATTTAAAGAAAATTTCAACCAAAAACAATAATAGAAGACGCAATTTTAGTGACTCTAAACTAAAAAGATAAATTTTTCCTAATCTAAGAAACAAAATAAACCGTCAGTTGTCCAAACTTGAACAATCCCCGGCAACGTCGCCAAAAACTTGGTGCACGAAATTGTAATTTACACTTTTCACAACTCGTACCACTAACCAGCAAGTGCATTGGGTCGTCCAAGTAATACCTTACGTGAGTAAGGGTCGAATCCCACGGAGATTGTTGGCTTGAAGCAATCTATGGTTATCTTGTAATTCTTAGTCCAATCCTTGAATCCTACTCGAAACCACAGACAAGGTTTAGACTTTCCGGATTCTCAAGAATGCTGCCAATGATTCTAGCTTATACCACGAAGATTTTGATTAAGGAATCCAAGAGATACTCATTCAATCGAAGGTAGAACGGAGGTGGTTGTCAGTCACGTGTTTATAGGTTGAGAATGGTGATGAATGTCACGGATCATCACATCCATCATATTGAAGTGCGAATGAACATCTTAGATAGAAACAAGCGTGTTTGAATAGAAAACAGAAATAATTGCATTAGTTCATCGAGACACAGCAGATCTCCTCACCCCCAACAATGGAGTTTAGAGACTCATGCCGTCAAAGTGTACAAAGTTTAGATCTAAAAATGTCATGAGGTACAAAATAAATCTCTAAAAGTTGTTTAAATACTAAATTAGTAACCTAGGTTTACAGAAAATGAATAAGCTATGATAGATAGTGCAGAAATCCACTTCTGGGGCCCACTTGTTGTGTGCTGGGGCTGAGACTTGAGCTTTACACGTGCCTAGGCTGTTTCTGGAGTTAAACGCCAGGTTGTAACCTGTTTTGGGCGTTTAACTCCAACTTGTAACCTGTTTCTAGCGTTTAACGCCAGAATGCAACATGGAACTAGCATTGAACGCTAGTTTACGTCATTTATTCTTGAGCAAAGTATGGACTATTATATATTGCTGGAAAGCCCTGGGTGTCTACTTTCCAATGCAATTAAGAGCGTGCCATTTGGACATCTGTAGCTCCCGAAAATATATTTCTAGTGCAGAGAGGTCAGAATCCAACAGCATCTGCAGTCCTTTTTCACCTTAAATCAGATTTTTGCTCAGCTCCCTCAATTTTAGCCAGAAAATACCTGAAATCATAGAAAAACACACAAACTCATAGTAAAGTCCAGAAATATGAATTTTTCCTAGAAAATAATAAAAATATACTAAAAACTAACTAAAACATACTAAAAACTACATGAAATTGACCCCAAAAAGCGTATAAAATATCCGCTCATCAATTGTCTTGAAGAGCTTATTTACTTTTGACCAAGTGGACAAGAATCATATAGTTGCATTCACATATATAGGTTGCATTGCATTGCAAGAGTTTTACATGTTCCTACTCATTTATTTTATCTCCTTCAACTAAGCATGAGGACATGCTAATGTTTAAGTGTGGGGAGGTTGATAAACCATTATTTTATGGTTTACATTGTGTTTAATTGTGTGATTTTATCAAATCTTTATCCACTTATTTATTAAATAAGCATGCATTTATAATTCCTTCCTAAAAATACTTTATGGTTGAAAACTTGCTTCCTAGAGACTTTTAATTTTGTATTTTAATTCTCCTTTATTCCATTCGATGCCGTGATCTGTGTGTTGAGTGTTTTAGGCTTTATAGGGCATGAATGACATAGAGATTAGAAAGGAAGCTTGCAAAAATGGAAGAAACACAAGAAATTAAGGAGATAACCAGCGACAAGTGACGCGGACGCATGGCTCACGCAACCGCGCGGATTGAAAACTGCACAAGTGACGCGAAGGCGTGGACGACGCGCACACGTGGCAAGGCAAAATGCTGGATGACGTGAACGCCTGGATGACGCGATCGCGTGACATGCGTGATCTGCAGAATCTGCAGAATTCGTTGGGGGCGATTTTGGGCCCTGTTTTGACCCAGTTTTTGGCCCATAAAAGCATATTAGAGTCAGGGAACATGCAGAGACAGGACACAACTTTCATTCCACATAATTTTTAGTTTTAGATCTGATTTTACCTCTCCTCTAGGTTTTCTCTCTACACATTCATAGTTCTTAGGATTTGATTTTATTGCTTTTTGGATTGAGATATTGAGAAGAGTTATTACCTCCGCCAAGACTTCATTATTCTAGTTTGTTTTCCTTACTTGTCTCTTACTCTTCCATGTCTTCAATTTATTCAGAATTACTATTGGATTATTTTTAGAATTTATTAATACAAGAACCACTTTTATTTTTAATTGATCTTTTTTATTATTATTTATCATGTCTTTCTTTATTTTCCTTTCTTATGTTGTGAAGTTTACATTCATAATGAGCGAGTAGTTCCATAACTTGATCGGGAGTTGATTGAAAGGAGGACCTTGAGTTGGAATGCTCAAGAGAAAAATTGTAATTGGGTTTATTGTTGGATTGTCCTCTAGTCACTGACACTAATCCTTTCCAAGAGAGTGGATTGGAACTTGTGAATAGAAATAGCTTTCCAACTTGCTTGACTTTCCCTTACCTAATAAGGGATAACTAAGCAGAACAACCTTCAATCATTAATTAATCTTGAGAGTACTCCAACAAGAATAGGGCTTCCAACTAATCTACTCCCAGTCAAGGTTTTTATGAAAATTACATAATTTCTCTGATTTAATTTCCTGTTTATCAATTCAAACCATTTTAGAAAACATCTGATGAATAAAATAGTACACCTTTCTGCAACTCGTTGGGAGACGACCTGGGACTCATACTCCCAGTATTTTAAAATTATAATTTTGTGACAACCCTTCTAAATTGATAAGTGGATTTTTGGTTGGTTAAGAACTGTACTTGCAACGTATCTCTTATAACAATTTCTTAACTCGCCAATTTCCGCCACGTCAGCTGCCCCCCGTACACGAGCATTCGATTTACCAGGTCGGCGTACGCGAGATATCAAGGCAGTGAGTAAATCTCACGTCGCGTGTGCATGCTTGCGTACGCAACCCCTCCATTTCCTAAAAATGCTGCTAAATTGCAGAATTTCGAAATTTGACACCAAACTTCAAACGTGCATAACTCTTTCATTTTAAATGATTTTTTTATTCGTTCTTTAAACGGTATAAACTTCATGACTCTGTTTTCATTTGAAACAAGTTTAACAAAATTTGGGGCTTCGGAAGCCAAGTTATGGCATGGAAAATTTGGTCGAAAATCAAGTTTTACCAAAAGAGTTCAAAACATGCACTTTCCAAATCCTCAACTTTAAACCAATTGCTTTACAACTAAAACAACCCCATAGCACCAAAAATCATATTCACCTATTTTTCAAATACATCTCATCATTTCAACACCTAAATTCATCAACCAAAGCCACAATTCCTACTCATAATTACCACCAACATCAACATTAAATATCAACAATTCATGACACATGTACATACACCTCTACGCAATCTAACCAACCATTTCATATTTCAAATCAATAGCAAATACCTCTAACCACTTCCTCATGTCATTCAATCATTCCATCACATATCGACATACAAACCCTTTTTGTTATTCACCAATCCCATGCATAATTTTTCCACCAAACATAACATTTATATCAACAATCCCCAATCATCATCAACTCACACTACAAGAAAAATACCCATTCAGCCACAGTTTTTTTAAGCTACAGTTGAAAAGCGTAGCCTATTCTATGCTTTTTTCCGTGTTGCCTTTTTATAAAGAAAAGGATACACAATTGTGGCATCATTTAAAAAGTGTAGCCTTAGGTATTATAGAAATCACTTATAAAGCGTAGCCATAGGTTGATATCTTTGGGTTCACTTTTCGTATCAAAGAGAACACTTTTAAAAAGTAACTTATTTATTATGTTTTGGGTGCGCTTCAAAAGTGATACCTAATGTATGTAGGACCAAATCTTAACACTTGGTGAATTTTTTATTCTCCTTTCAATTCCCTCCAAAAGCACACACGCACAACCTACCCTTTCACGCACAAGAACCCTCTCACCTTCAATTCGAGTAACCCTCACCTTCGCCAACCCTTTCACGCACAACAACCCTCACTTTCTCCATTCTCACCTTCAATACTCATCACCTACGACACTCATCACCTTCGCCTTTTCACCGTCACCATTCACCATCGACACTCATTGTCACCACTGCACTGACCATCACTCTTCTTCGCCGTTCTGCACTAATCGTCGCTGTGCTGCCCTCGCCATCATCATCTCCGTGCTTTTCATCATCGTCTTCTCTGTACTCACATCATTAAATAGGTATGTATTAATTTCTATTTGGTTCTGAAATTTCAGAGGTTTAGCGTTCCGATTTTAGGGGTTTTAATCTGTGAAATATGGGTTTGTGAACTGTGATTTGATAACATGCATACTGTTGTTGAATGTTAATGAAGATGCGTGGTATTTTTGTTTGTGACACTGAATCAAAATGACATATCGAGGATGATTTTTTCATTTTTCCCCCTCCCCTTTCAGAGTTCAAGTGTAGTTCGTGGCGTCCTCAAGAGAAATTTATTGAAATATAAATAAAATGAAATTTTACTTTTCTATTGATTCAGGTTTTTAGGGTATACTTTATCATACATTGTCACAAAATAACCTACCTGAAGTTTGTAACAATCGGGAAGTTTTGATGTACAGATGAGATTGGAGTTTGTATACTATATTGTATTGCAGCTCTGTTACACTTAAATAGTTAACTGCAGTGGATTAGCCATATAAGCTCTTTGCTTAACTACTGTTTCTTACAAATAGAAGTTGGTAAATTGACTTGATTGATCCCGCCTTTGAAATTCTCCAGCCCCTCTGTTTATTTATGGTCTGAGAAGTTAAAAAATATTAAATATATAACTCTAGGAAAGTTTGCCTGAGCAAAATTGATCAATTTTTCATGCCCATTGTGTTTAGGGTTTGAAAAGCTATGCTTTATAGTGAATCCTTTATTTTGCTTTTTTATCATATTATCCTTCTCTTTAAATCTTAATGAAATTATTCTTTTATCAAAAAGATAAAAAAAAATGTCTATTGTGTTTAACTTATAATATGTTTTATTAATCCATCATATTTTTCAAAAGCTTTGCTGATCTGAGCTTATTTTCTAATGTGCAGTCCTAGAAGAATACACATGTGTTACAGAAGCTAAGTTTCCGGTATTTCTTATTAGAAAAAATACCATTTTATTTTTTCATTTTCAAGTTTTTCCTTGTTGAATTTAGTAATATTAGTCTTCTAAATTTATTAGAAATTTTAAAATTTTAAATTTCCAAACTGTAGATAAAGGTTGAAGACTTCTTTAGGTAATTTTTCTCAGATGATGCTGTAAACTTTCATGAGTCTTTCCATAAAAGATGTGGTGATAAAGGTAGCCTGCATGAAACAACTATGAAACCTCTGCATTTGAAAAATCATCTTTAATTTTGTATGCTTTGCTGGTTGTGAGTATGGTTTAAAGGGAAAAATTTAAGATGGCTAATACCTATCAATACACCTTAATGTTTTGTCGAGAATGATTTTTTCATTTTTTGCCCTCCCCTTTCAGACTTCAAGTGTAGTTCGTGGGCGTCCTTAAGAGAAATTTGGGTATGCTCGTGAACTATCTTTTCAACATCCAATAAAACTTTATCTTGGTATATTTCTGCCAGCTTTATTTCTCTTTTCTATCTGAGGTTCAACTAAAATTTTGAATGAAGCCAAAGTGAATGCCTAATATAGGGGCTTATTTACAGAGAAATATATGAACATATTGATGAGTTACAAAATTCCATTTCATGGAAAAATTGATTGAGCAGAGCATGCCTTAAGTTATTAATTCAAATTAAGTAAATATAAGATAGAAAAAATTGTTAAATCTAAGACCCCGAGCATATGTCCTTTGATGAAGCAATAATAAGTTCTTTGTTGGTTATATTGACTCTACTTAACTAATTTATTTGTGTAGGAATAAGGAATTCATTGATCTTAAAGCTACATCAAGTAAGAATTTGCTTAGACAATTTGAGGCTAAAAGACAAAGGATTGTAATCGAATGCAAGAAATATGAAATTAAAGCTGCAGTTGCTAATGACAAGGAGAAATATGAGGGAAGGGTGGATGAAGTCTGATGAGCGGATATTTTATACGTTTTTTGGCATTGTTTTCATATAGTTTTCATTATATTTTGTTTAAGTTTTATTAAGTTTTCATAGATTTTAGTGCAAAATTCATATTTTTGGATTCTACTTTGAGTTTGTGTGTTTTATGGTGATTTCAGGTATTTTCTGGCTGAAATTGAGGAGTTTGAGCAAAAGTCTGATTCAGAGATAGAGAAAGGACTGCAGATGCTGTCAGGATCTGACCTCCGTGCACTCGAAGGAGCTTTTCTGGAGTTACAGAAGTTTAAATGGCACACTCTCAACGGCTATGGAAACTAACATTTAGGACTTTTCAGAAATATATAATAGTCCATACTTTGCTCTGGAAATGAAGGTCCAAAACTGGCGTTCAACGCCAGCCACCTGACCAATGGAGCACCCAAGGGTGTTTTGGTAAATTTCACTTTAATAACACCTCGTTGTAAGTATAGCTCTACCAACAACAATCCTCAGGAGGTCAAATTTAGAAGAGGGATTTGGTTGTCACAAGTTCAACGCCAATAGAAATAACCGAAGTATTCAAACCTCGGGTCGTCTCACAAGGAATAGGCAAACATGTGCTTCGACATTGGTTAGAAATCCGGGGTTGTGAGTTATGAGCATGAAAATAAATGGAAATCTTAACAAGCAAGTAATCTTAAATTGCAATAAACTAATTCAACCACCTAAGTAAAACTTGAGCAATTCCAATGAACAAGCAATATTCTATTTAATTCTACTTAAACCAAACAAGTAATATAAAACTATCACTAAATGTAAGCAAGATTGTAACAAGGAATTCAAATTGAACAATTAAAACTGTAATTAACAAAATCCAATTCACAAATCAACAAGGGAAGATCAAAATGGAAACTAGATCTAGAGAGGAACAAGGGTTTCTCTCTCTAGAATAACCAAAGAACCTAAAACTAGCTAAAATTGTATCCTAGTGTAAAATGAGTGATCTCCCTCTTTCCCCCTAGCATCCTTGGGTCTTTTCCATGCAGAAACAGCTTGAAGTTGGGCCTCCTTGGCCTCAAAAATCGCCAGGCACGGTTTCTCTTAATGAGGTCACGTGCAGCTTCCCACGCGTACGCGCCATGCGTGCGCGCGCGCCGATTACTTTTGTGATCCACGCGTGCACGCCAATTGCGCGTGCACGTCGATAAGAATCTTCCAATCTGCGCAGATGTGTCCATCCTTTCGCGCCGCTTCCAGCCAATCCCATCCACGCGTGTGCGTGGAGTGCGCGGGCGCCCCGATGCTGCTGCTCCCAAGACTTCAATTTTTCATGTTCCTCCCTTTTTGCACATGCTTTCTCCATCTCTTCTAAGTCATTCCTACCCTATAATTCCTGAAATTACTCAACAAAAATATCACGGCATCGAATGGCAATAGAAGAGGATTAAAATATGGCAATTTCAAGGCAAAATAAGCATGTTTTTCACCATAGAGTAATATTGGGAAGTGAACACAAAACCATGCATTTCTTGTGAATAAGTGTGAGAAATATTGATAAAATCTCCCAAAATAAGCGCAAGATAAACCACGAAATCGGGGTTTATCAAATCTCCCCACACTTAAACCAAGCATGTCCTCATGCTTAAAATAAAAAGACCAAAGATTATGATGGGAAAGGATTTATGAAATGCTAAGTATCTAAACGGATGCATGCAACTAATGTAAAATCATCTACCTACTTGGTCAAAAGTGAATCCATCCTTCAAGAATACATGTGAGCATATAGGGTAAAAATAGTATGCAATTCATGAATTCTACCAAATTGAACATCACCATGGAGTGCATATAACTTGCTAAACGAACGCTTGTGAAAGCCGGGAGCAAGCATTGAGCCTCGAACCCTCACAGGAAGTGTATCCACTCTATTCGCTCAAGTGTATAGGGTTCATCACTCAATCTCCTCCTAATCATGCTTTCCAAGATTTGTCTTTCATCTAATCAATCAACAATTACTTAATGCATGCTTACAAGTATCATGAGGTCTTATTCATGGGTTGTAATGGGGCTAGGGTGAAGGTAAGGATGTATATGGCTAAGTGGGCTTAAAATTTGAGTCCTTGATCAACCTCGGATCCCACTAGACACCTAAAATAACCTATACAACTACAATACATTCCTAGCTACCCTTGAATTTTACCCTTTTTACATACTCATGAATTCTTTTCAATCCACCTACTATATGCATTGTTTTTATTATTTTATCTTGGGACATTTTTGTCCCCTTTCATTGCTTTTTTTTTTGGCATTATCATCATCCCCTTTTCTTTGGGGGTTTCTTTGTGAAACAAAGTGTCAATGCATACGGTGTAATCATTTAGCACATGAGTATGTTCCCAAAATCCTAAAATTTTCAATTACACTACAATTACATGCCTATATACCTACCCGAATTTCTAAAGTATACCCCCCTTATTTGAATGATACACATCCTAACTTTTCTAAGCCAATCAAGGATTCAAATTCAGGGACATTCATGGTTTTTCACTTAGGGTTGTTGATGTGCTCTGTCTAAAAACAAGAGGGTTTATCAAAGGCTCAAAATTGGTTAGCAATGGTAGATATAAGGGTTAAGGCTATTTGGGAAAAAATGACTATTGAAATGATGGCCTCAATCATGCAAATGCGTTCATACACAAAGCAATGGACATATAGAATTAGACAAAGCAAGGATCACACTCATAGAGAGAGAGATATGCACACAAGAATGGAAATAATGGTTAAAAGATGTAACCATGTAATAGGCTCAAAACTTTCATGCTTGTGTTCTTAACTCAATCACTATGTTCCAAAATACATTCTTAAAGCAAGTTTACTGCAGAAATTTTCAAAATTTTGGTAGGTCACCCAGAACACAGTTTCTTGGAAAGAAAGTTATTGTTTTGACCAAGTAACTCTATAGAAACTAACCATCATGCAAAGAGTATTTACAAGCAAGACTAACTACACATGCAATATATAAAAAGAGAAAGATAAATCCATGGGTATTGAGGGGAAGAGAGTGTTACCCATGGAGATCGGTCGAACGACCTCCCCACACTTTAGAAATTAGCACGGTCCTCCGTGCTATGAATGATACGAAAGGAACGGTCGGGACCGGAGTCTTCACTACCCCCTCCATCAGAACTTTCATCGCTTGGGTTTGAGGTGGATGTGAATATCTCAGGTTCCTCCATGCTAGGGGCAACACAATGCAGAAGTTTCTTGATGTAAGTATATCGGCGGTGGTTACGCCTCTCATATCTATCAAGCTTCCGGTGAAGATCTTCTATTCTTTGATGTGTGGATCTCAGTGGTGGTGATGATGAGCTAGAAGGAAAAAGAAGTGGCAGGACCATGTCGAGGCTTGGTTTGTTCATGGGAAGATATAGGTATTTTCCGCTTGGGACCACATCGCCCTTAGCCGGAACCATAATCTTCTTATCCTTGGCTTCCCAAGAAACATCTGCAGCAGTGACTAGGTCAGATACCAAAGCTGGAAACGGCTTCCCAAGACTTGCTTACGGCGCATGTATACCGATTGAAGAGAGAAAAGATAGTAGTTAGTATAAAATTCTTCCACCCAAGAGAGGTTGATTTCTCTTGGTTTCCTCAAGAGAAACTCCCATCCTCACTGTTCAATGCGGGGCAGAATATAAGGAGCAACATTGTTTGGCGGAGCGAGCAGATGCTCGGGGTGATAGTTCCTTACTGCTATGGAGGGGAATGTAAGTTCACAGAAGCGGTTAGGGAACCTTGAAGAGTCTCTTGCCAGTTTGCCCTTGTCATTCTCATTAATAGGAGCGGGTGTCTTTCCATTCTTTGATAAGGGTTTGGCTCCTATTGAAGAACGCGCCTTAGAATTTGATTTTTGGGGTGCCTTCTTTGCGGCCGGTTTCCTTGGAGCTATCTCTTTGCCTTTCTTGGTGGCCATCCTAAAAAGGAAGAGAAAGAAGGAGAACATTAAACCCAAGAAAAAATTTGATGAAAACATGCAAGTGACTTGTAATGCCCATGATGAATATGAAAGGAAGGGGTATGTCACTTGTTATGGGATACAAGAGAAAGTAAGACATGCAAAGGCATGAGAAGAGTAATCTTAAGCATCCTTAATAAGAAGCAAGTCATGTTTAATTAATATGGAATTGGCAAGTATAAACTTGAAACACACAAATTAGACTCAATGCATTTAAGAAGAAACAAGTGAATGAGGAAGGAGCACCAAATTGAAAATACATGGCTAAATGGAGCTAAAATGGGGTGCGTGCATTTCCTCGAACACTTGGCGTGCAATAATCAAGCAATGAGCAATTATGAGATACCAAACCAATTCAAGGCCCCAAATGGAACATCAATCATCACATAAACATCACACAATGGTAAAAGAGTGACAAAAGATCTAGTAATGCAACTAAGCTCAAATTCAACATCCATGGAGAAATAAAGAAAAGAGAGGGAAAATAAGCAAACAAAACAAGAAGCATCATCATCAAGTAAAAGAGAGACTAAGTAAGGCAACAAGAAGCATCTTATTAGAAGAAATAGCATAAAGAAAAGTGGAAGTAAAGGGAAGGAAGAAGTTAAACCTTGAGGAGTATGAAAAAGCAAGGTTGAATCTTCTTTTGCGAAGATGAGAGAGGAAATAGGAGAAGTGTAGCGCCACCGGAAAAGGGTGGTTGTCACCAGTGAGTGGCCGGAGACAATGGTGGTGGTTTGTGTAAGAAGAAGAAGAGAAGAGAAATGATGGGTGGGAGAATGAACTAAGAAAGAAAAAGAAGTGTGAGCGAGAAAGGAAGTGAAACGGCGCGAAGTATAAAACTGACTCGCGCAAACGGCGCGCGCGCGCAAGGTGCGCTGACGCGTCGGTGAAGGTATTAGCTGAGGGCGCGTGCGCGTCTGTGGCGCGCGCGTGCAAGAGGAGTTGTGCCCCAGGCATAAAAGTGGCACAAACCTGGCTCAAGTCTCTGGTTTTTGTACCAGGGTGACCCAGGGAGGCATGCGCGCGGACGCGTGCTCGTGGTATTCTACAGCTGGCGCGGGTGCGCACTACGTGCGGACGCGTCAGTTTTGGCACGAAGTTGGCCCAATCGTGGCACAACTCTCTGGTTTTGGTACTAGAGACTCCACATAGCCCCATCGGCGCGCGCGCGTACTGTGCGCTTGCGCGTCGATGGTCAACTGGCAATAGTGCACGCAGGCGGCATGTACGCGAACGCGTGGGTGCCTGGCACGAGTTGGGCTCAAAGTTGGCTTGACTCTCGGGTTTTTGGCCTGAAAATGGAAATTCGCAACCGGCGCGCGCGCGCACTGTGCGCCTGCGCGTCGGTGCCCTTTTTCAAAGAAAAATTTTGTTTTCTTTATCTCTTTTCACAACCTATCTATATGAATATTCTACCTATCTAACAGAATCAACAAAGCTAGCATTCCTAAGCACTCAATCAATCATCAAAAGATCATAAAATTCAAAGAACTAAAGATACTAAAAGATGGTATAAACAAGGAAGATCTTACCACGGTGGGGTGCCTCCCACCAAGCACTTTTCTTTAACGTCCTTAAGTTGGACGGTCCTCTTCTTAAGCTTCATCTCTACCTGGTGCATCCTCCAATATGTACACCTCTAGCTCCCTTGGAGGTTTGCAACCATGATATTTCTTCACTCTATGCCCATTCACCTTGAAAGTTGCTTTACTTTTGGGATCAAACAATTCCACCACTCCGTAGGGCTTCATTTCTTTCACCTTAAAAGGTCCTTCCCATCTAAAACGGAGTTTGCCAGGCATAAATCGGAGCCTTGAGTTGTAAAGGAGGACTTCATCTCCTTCTTGAAAGTCCTTCTTCCGAATGTGATGGTCATGGAATGCTTTAGTCTTTTCCTTGTAAATTCGGACATTCTCATATGACTCGTTCCTCAAACACTCAAGCTCTTCTAGTTGTAACTTCCTAGCTTCACCCGCCTTGGCTAAATCCATGTTGCACTGCTTTACCGCCCAATATGCTCGATGCTCAATCTCTACCGGAAGGTGGCATGCCTTACCATAGACGTTCCGGAAGGGACTCATCCCTATCGGAGTCTTGTAGGCCGTTCTGTATGCCCATAGTGCATCTCCTAACCAGAGGCTCCAATCCTTTCTTTGTGGATTGACCACTTTTTTCAAGATTCTCTTGATTTCCCGGTTGGACACTTATGCTTGCCCATTTGTTTGCAGATGATAAGCAGTAGCAACCTTATGCGACACTCCATAGCGCTTGAGCAATGCTTCTACCTTCCTGTTACAAAAGTTGGATCCTTGGTCGCTCACGATTGCTCGTGGCGACCTATAACGTCATACAATGTGATTCCTAATGAAAGAAACAACGGTATTGGTGTCGTCAAGGTGGGTAGGCGCGGCCTCTACCCACTTTGACACATAATCAACCGCTAACAGAATGTATAGATACCCACTAGAGTTAGGAAACGGTCCCATAAAGTCAATGCCCCATACATCAAATATCTCACAGAACAACATAGGTGAGGCATTTCATCCCTTTGGGATGTGTTTCCTGACTTCTGACACTGATGGCAAGACACACATAACCGGTTAGCATCCTTGAATAAGGTTGGCCACCAGAATCCACAATCCAACACCTTTTTAGCAGTCCTTTGTGGGCCAAAGTGGCCACCACAGTCGGACGAGTGACAAGCTTCCAGAATTGGTTGAAATTCGGATTCCGGGACACACCTTCGGATTACTTGGTCTATACCTCTCTTCCACAAGTGAGGGTCATCCCAAATATAGTATTTGGAATCACTCCTCAACTTGTCCCTTTGGTTTTTCGAAAAGTTGGGAGGAAAGATTCTTGCAACCAAGTAGTTCGCCATTGGGGCAAACCAAGGAAAACTAGCCGACACAGCATGCAAACTATCCAATGGATGAGGGGTGAGGCAAAGTAGTGATAACATCGACCTTGGCCGGGTCCACAGAAATGCCTTCACTAGAGACTACATGTCTTAACACTATGCCTTGTCGTACCATAAAGTGACATTTTTCAAAATTTAAGACAAGGTTGGTGTCAACACATCTAGCTAGGACCTTGGCCAAGCTTTCTAAACAACAATCGAATGAGACACCATAAACGCTGAAGTCGTTCATAAAAACTTCTAGACAATTCTCCATTAGATCGGAGAAGACACTCACCATGCACCTCTGAAAAGTAGCGGGTGCATTACATAGTCCAAATGGCATCCTTTTATAGGCAATGGTGCCAAACGGACATGTAAACGTGGTCTTCTCCTGATCTTTAGGAGCAATATGTATCTAAAAATATCCAGTAAATCCATCAAGAAAATAGTAGTGAGATTTACCTGCCAAGCGGTCTATCATCTGATCGATGAAGGGTAAGGGGTAATGGTCCTTCCGTGTGGCGGCGTTCAATCTTCTGTAGTCAATACATACTCGCCACGCATTTTGTACTCTTTTAGTGACCATTTCTCTGTCTTCCTTCTTGACCGTTGTGATGCCCGACTTCTTGGGGACAACTTGAACCGGGCTCACCCACTCACTGTCGGAAATAGGGTATATGATATCCGCATCCAGTAGTCGGGTGACCTCTTTCTTCACTACGTCGATGATGGTTGGGTTGAGCCTCCTTTGCAGTTGCCGAACCGGCTTGGCTCCATCTTGGAGAAATATCCTATGCATGCACTTATGCGGGTCAATTCCCACAATATCCGCAAGGCTCCATCCTATTGCTTTCTTGTACTTTCTTAGAACGTCTAGGAGCTTTTCCTCTTCTTCATTTGAGAGCTCACTGGCAATGATGACTGGAAACCCTGAGTTGTCCTCTAGGAATGCATATTTCAGGCGGGAGGGAAGGGGCTTCAGTTCACTTGTTACCTCAAGATGAGGTTCCTTTTCATCAAGCTCATGGGACTCATTCTTGACAACTTCTTTAGGTTCATTCTCTTGGTCATCCATCTCCTCAACGGTGGGGTAGCACAACTTGTCATGATCTTCTTCTTGTACTTCCGCTACCACTTCATCAATTATATTGCATCGGAGCATAGAATGTTCTTCGGGAGGATGTTTCATGGCTTCCTCTAAATTGAACTTAATAGTCTTGTCTCCAACCCCAAAGGAATATACACCGGTGAAGGCATCTAGCTTGAATTTGGAGGTTTTGAGGAAGGGTCTACCAAGTAGGACAGAGGATGAGCTTCTACCTTCCGTTGGAGGCATCTCAAGGATGTAAAAGTCAACCGGAAAAACCAAATCCTTAATTGCCACAAGTACATCTTCAGCTATCCCCATTACTGTGATCACACTTTTATCGGCTAAGGCAAACCTCGCCGCCGACTTCTTCAATGGAGCTAAATTCAACCGCACATAGATGGAAAGCGGCATGATGCTAACACAAGCTCCCAAGTCACACATACAATCATGAAAAGTGTATCCACCAATATAACAAGACACTAAGCACGGTCTAGGGTCACCACATTTTCTTGGAATAGGTTCCATCAGGGAAGAAATCGAACTACCCAAGGATAGTGTCTCCAATTTCCCTATTCTATCCTTGTGAGTACACAAGTCCTTCAAAAATTTTGCATACTTGGGGATTTGTTGAATAACGTCAAGGAGTGGTATGGTTACCTCGACCTTTTTGAACACTTTAAGCATGTCTAAATCAAATTCCGGTGTCTTCTTCGCTTTCTTTACCATGGAAGGAAATGGAATAGGAATTGATTCATCAACTATAGCTTTCCTCTTGGGTTCCTTGAGGTTTACTCCTTCTTCCTCATGTCTTTTATCTACCACCTCTTCTTCATGTGGAGTTCCAACAACTACCTCTTCATCATGCATTTCTCTCATAACTCTTGGGGGTATCTCCTCTAATGTTGTCCCCGACTGTAGAGTAATGGCGTTGAGACCGCCTCTTGGGTTTGGTTGGGGTTGTGATGGAAGGTTGGAGGAACTTGAGGGTTGAGTGGTGTTGTTATTGGGAGTTGGTGGTTGGCTTGACATGTTCATCTTTGAGAGCATGTTGGTGAGGTTGGCCAATTGAGTGTTCAAGGCCTCGAATTGAGCCTTGTTGATCTCATCTCGCTTTTCCATAGCGGCTCTAAGCTCATCAACTTGATTGTTGGAAGATGTAGGAGTTTGGTTTTGTTGTCTATGGTGTGGTATTTGGTACTTGGTGTAGTTGTTTTGGTTTTGGTTGGCTTGGTAGTTGGTGTTATTATGGTGGTATTGGGATGAAGATTGGTTGTTGTTGTGATGAGAAGAAGAGTTGTTCCACCTTTGGTTCTGATTGCTTCCTTGTGTATTATCTCTCCACCCTTGATGTTGATTACTACCTTGATGGTAGTTGTTTTGACCTTGAGGAGGGTATGGTGGACGGTTGTTGTAATTCACATTGGCTACCACAAGGGTATGTTCCTCTTGAATTTGATGGCATTGGTCGGTGTAATGTGTGGTGCTAGAGCACAACCCACAAATCCTAGGAGGGCCTTCAAGTTGAGCAACCGGAGGAGGGGCTTGGATGGCCTTGATGGAGTAGTACTCCCTTTGATCTCTTTGAATTTGTGTAAGGATGGTGGTCATATCCCCAAGTACCTTGGTTAGACTTGCTTCGGAGGGGGGCGGTTCTACCACACCCTTAAGGGGTTACTCCTCACTCTTGTGTGTTGTGTAGATTCGGCGACATCCTTTATCAAATCCCAAGCTTCTCCTTCCGTCTTGTTTTTCGAAAGGGACCCGCCACTAGAGGCGATAAGCAATCTTCTATCTTCCGCACAAAGACCTCCGGTGAAGTAGCTAATGAGCAAGCGAGTGGTCATTCCGTGATGTGGACATGACTCCAATAACCTCTTGAATCGAGACCAATACTCATACATGCTCTCTTGGTCTCTTTGCATTATGCCCGAAATCTCTTTCTGGATGTACTCGGTCTTCTCCGGTGGGAAGAACTTGTCAAGAAACTCTCTTCTCAAGAAATCCTAATTAGTCACAATATCATCCGGTAGCGAATAGAACCATATTTTTGCTTGCGCTTCAAGAGAAAAAGGAAAGGCAAAAACCATGATGGCTACCTCATCGGCTTCATGCCTTCGAGCCGTAGAACAAGCAACATGAAAATCCTTCAAATGTCGGATGGGGTCTTGACCCGGCAACTCATGATACTTAGGAAGTAGATTTATCAAGCTACTCTTCAACTCAAAGTTTGGATCAAGGTTAGGATACCTTGCTTGTAACGGTTGAAGTATGATATCCAGAGCTCCTTGCTCATGCAAAGTGATCCGGCGTGGCTCCGCCATGTGTGGCTCACCTGTAGGATGCAAAAATGTATTAGTAGTGCCAATAAAAGAATAGGAAGTAGCGGACTCCAAGTCACTCTCGGTAACGTCTAATGATTCGGTGTTTTCCTCAAGAGAGGCTGAAGTACTAGGCGTGTAGTCCAATCGCCTTCTACCTTGCCGAGTGTGTAACAAAGTTCTTTCAATCTCGGGATCAAAGTTGGCTAAGCTAGAATTCGGTTGAGACCGAGTCATCAAACTTGAAAGTCATAGTACAAATGCAAAAGAATTTTAAACTATAGCTAAATATTGAAAGAGCAAAATATCTACAATATTCACATAACTAATATCAAGGCATATGTTGCAACCATTCCCCGGCAACGGTGCAAAAAATTTGACCAACGGAGCACCCAAGGGTGTTTTGGTAAATTTCTCTTTAATAACACCTCGTTGTAAGTATAGCTCTACCAAAAACAATCCTCGGGGGGTCAAATTTAGAAGAGGAATTTGGTTGTCACAAGTTCAACCCCAATAGAAATAACCGAAGTATTCAAACCTCGGGTCGTCTCACAAGAAATGGGCAAACATGTGCTTCGACATTGGTTAGAAATCCAGGGTTGTGAGTTATGAGCATGAAAATAAATGGAAATCTTAACAAGCAAGTAATCTTAAATTGCATCCATAATCAAAGTAAACAATTCATCAAACACTTGGTAAGCATTAATAAAAGACATGTTCAAAATAGCAATTAAATTGAATTCTACAAAAACCCACTAACAATTATCAATGTACAATCAAACAATCAACAAGAGTAAACATAGAAATCATCAATGTAACATCAACAAGTCAAGATTCACAACATTCAAGAAATGGGTATGAAATGACAATTGACAAGAATCATAAAACTATCACTAAATGTAAGCAAGATTGTAACAAGGAATTCAAATTGAACAATTAAAACTGTAATTAACAAAATCCAATTCACAAATCAACAAGGGAAGATCAAAATGGAAACTAGATCTAGAGAGGAACAAGGGTTTCTCTCTCTAGAATAACCAAAGAACCTAAAACTAGCTAAAATTGTGTCCTAGTGTAAAATGAGTGATCTCCCTCTTTCCCCCTAGCATCCTTGGGTCTTTTCCATGCAGAAACAGCTTGAAGTTGGGCCTCCTTGGCCTCAGAAATCACCAGGCACGATTTCTCTTAATGAGGTCACGTGCAGCTTCCCACGCGTGCGCGCCAGTTGCGCGTGCGCGTCGATAGGAATCTTCCAATCTGCGCGAATGCGTCCATCCTTTTGCGCCGCTTCCAGCCAATCCCATCCACGCGTGCGCGTGGAGTGCGCGGGCGCGCCGATGCTGCTGCTCTCAAGACTTCAATTTTTCATGTTCCTCCCTTTTTGTACATGCTTTCTCCATCTCTTCTAAGTCATTCCTACCCTATAATTCCTGAAATTACTCAACAAAAACATCACGACATCGAATGGAAATAGAAGAGGATTAAAATATGGCAATTTCAAGGCAAAATAGCATGTTTTTCACCATAGAGTAATATTGGGAAGTGAACACAAAACCATGCATTTCTTGTGAATAAGTGTGAGAAATATTGATAAAATCTCCCAAAATAAGCGCAAGATAAACCACAAAATCGGGGTTTATCACCACCTACCCTATTCCTAGCGTTGAACGCCCAGAGGGGAGCAGCTGGCATTCAACGCACAAAAGGGAGTCCCAAGCTAGCCTTCAATGCCCCTAAGGGATCCTAGCATGTGGAGACACCCTTGGCTCAACCCAAACACTCACCAAGTGGGCCCGAAAAGTGGATTTTCGCACTACTAGACTAGTTCATCCTATTTCTGTAATTCTTAGTTAGTAAATTAGTATATATAGGAGGAGATCACCCTTGTTTAGGATCTTATTCCTCCCCCATTCAAATTACATTGTCTATTATACAGTATGAGTCACTAACCTCCTAAGTTAGGGTTAGGAGCTCTACTGAGTTTCATGGATTAATAATATTACTGTTCTATTTTCAATACAATTCTGATTCTATTCTCTTATGCATTTTCGTTCTTCATCTCATGAATTGAGGGTGGTCCGTGACAATCACCCTTGTTTTACATGGGTTCCATGCGATTCCTGACCCGAATAGCGTTGAACTAAAGCTAGAGTTTGCATTGGGGATTCCAATAGAGCATCTGAGCAACTTTGGATACGTGACATGAAATCTCGTTGTCTATGGGTGCGTGAGGTCTTTGTGGCACTAAGGCTAGAGTCAGAGAAGCAGCACTTTTTGATCCGGAAGATCTGCCTTGTCTGTGGCACCCTGAGTAGGATCGTGAAGGGGAGTGGATTGCTTCTAGCTTCATCTTCTGCTACAGTGAGAAACCTAGAGGTGGCTTGATGAGAGGACATGAGTCATCTCAACGTGGTAGATTGCTAGAGTAGAAGAGGTTAACTTGATGAGAGGACATGAGTTAACCACTTACGGCTGCCATTGAAGGAATCAAAAAACTATTGAAGTAGACAGTGAAAAAAGTAATCTGGAAAGACAAGGCATCTCCAAAGCCTTAACTAATCATCCATTATTGTTTTCACAATCAACCTGGTATTTTTATCTTCTTTATTTATTTTATGCGTTTATTCACAACAACGATCATCTTCTCATTCTACCTGACTAAGATCTACAAGGTGTCCATTGCTTTTGCTCAAACCAACAATCTCCGTGGGATCGACCCTCACTCACTTGAGATATTACTTGGACGACCCGGTATACTTGCCGGTCTATCTGTGTGAATTTTACTGAGCCAGTTTTGTGCACCAAAGTCGAAAATCAAATGGAGATGCGTGCAACCAAAAGGCAGAAGAAATCTATGTCAAAGAAGCTGGATTTTAGTCATTTGCAAAGCACACTCGATGCTATTAGCAAAAGGACTAATTTCACGCATACTACCTTGGAAGTACAGCCAAACATTCCTTCGCAACAGCCAGAAAATAAAAAGAAGAAAGAAGGTATTAACTGTGCTACTGCTGAGAAAGTCAAGAATAGAGTGCAGGGTGGAAAATCAACACAAGGCTTGAAGAAGTCTAAGCATACAAATATGGAGGCAGATTAACTTACAAGGAAGCTCGAAGCAATTCATAAAAGGAACATCAACGTGCCAACAAGTGTTAGCCAAGAGCGGAGTTGTCCAAGTTCTACTCAACTCACAAAGAACTAAGAGCAGCAGCAGAATATTCAACTCACAGATGAAGGGACTCAAAAAGGGCAAGATGACACAACTTTGCCTACTCCTGAAACTATCCCACAAGTTGAAAGTGCAATGTTGGAGCAAGGAATATCAACAAAGGGAAAGGGCAAGCCAGGAGTAAAAGCTACAATAATTGACGAATTCTTTAAAGAAAATGGGATAAACGTGGAAATTGAAGGACCAACCACTGAACTAAGATAGCATGGCACTTGATGAAGACTATTATCAACATGTGATGGAGGACATTGATGATGAAGGTACTGTTTTACTATTTTTCTATCTTCTCTTGTAAATTGTAATGCTTTTTTTTTTCAATTGGCATCACTAATTAATCTTTAATCTTTTTCCTAATGAATGAAACTAGGAGAGCCAAAGAAGAAGAAAACCCGTGGAAAAACAACTTGCAAAGAGATTTATGCAAGAACTATGGAATAGCGGGAAGAAGTCACTTTTGATATTAGACAGCCCATAGGACCAACCGACCAAAGTGTGTCTAATTTAACTAGTTTTGTAGGCACCATTTGGTAGAAATAAAAGATTCGTTAGTCTTTTGTACACTAGTTGGCATGTTGTTACTCCTAAAGCTAAGAAGTTTAAGTGGAACTATATTAACGTAAGACACTTGGTAATTATTGACGTCAATTTTTTTATTCAACACAAGGGCATATAACAATTACTTATAATCATGCAGACCAAGTTTATCCTCCCAGGTAGCGGAGAAAAGTGGGTAATGCAAGCGATTCAAGATGTTTGGAAGCGGTTCAAAGGAAAGATTAAGCAGAAGCACTTTGTTCCCTATGACACTGTTGAAGATATGGTGAAGAATCGACCCATACAAGTACCAAAAAGCCAATTCATAAAATTGATCTATTATTAGAGTCATCCTCTAATCTAGTAACTCTTTTTACATATCCTTTCTGGTTAAGCAAATATTATTGTTTGAAGTGTCGATATAGTAAACATACAAATGGCTTGGAACAAAATTTGGCGGTATATAGAATGCTAATAAAATAAAAAAGACTAACAAATTTCTAACATGTGATAGTACAAATGAAATTTAAATAGTGCTTTAGTGAAATATTGCCTTCCATTTAATTTGGTAGAGCTTTAGGAGAATCATAACATGCATTTAGTGACTTCCCCACGGTGTACTATATTTATATATGAATTTTCCGCAGATACCAAATATTTTATTAGGTTCTTATTTACAGAAAGATATATCAAAAGAGAATTGACATTACAACACACAAGACTGTGCTTTAGGGTAATAATGCAGCCATGCTAGTAGATTTGCTTAACTCATTATGCTGCAAGTGTTATTAATTGTATGCTAACTTTTTATTCACTTACAGTCAATAAGTCAAAGGAACAAGCAACATAAGAAAAAACAGAAGTTTTCACATCGCATGGGGCCAATTAATTTTGGAAGAGTACGAGTGGCTTTAGTAAAATTCTTTAATATGGAAAAGCAAATTTATATTTATTAGGACTTATATTTGCATAAATTGAAGGAAGACACTGAAGTAAGACATTGTTTTGCAGCGAGCGACAAAGAAAACAAACGGAAAACTAAAAAGGTTTGAAATGTTCATTGCTACCCGAACAAGTCGGAAGGGGAAAGAAGTTGATCAGGAAACACACAATGCTATTGTAAGAATTCATTGAATCATTGATAATTACATTTCAAATTTCGGATATGGTAACTAATTCAATTTTAAATGTTTCTTCTAAGCAGGAAGACTTCCAAAACCGCCAAGCTGCTGGTGAAACAACCAGGTCGGGTAAGGTGGTATAGAAGATCTATTACAAAAAGTGATTTAAAAAAACATGCTGAAATTTCTAAAATCAAGAATCAGCACAAAGAGAAAGTGGCAACTTTGAAGGATAAACTTGGAGACATGGAGGCCAAGTAGCAGAAACAAGAGGAAGAGATTCATGGGTTGCGAAATATGGTCAAGTTAATAGTACAGCGATCTGAACCGAAAATGAGGCCAAAAGAACTTGAAGCTTTATTACAAGACGCCCAACACTCTCCAATTGATGTGAATGGCGGTCATGGATCAACTCATTTTCTGAACATAGATGTGGTATGTCCTGCTGTTTCTTGTTCCATAGTTTTTTGCTTGCATTTACATTAATTGCTATGGCTGGAAATCATATATTGTTACCTTTATTAACACTTTAACGAAGTTGTATTGCTATGGCTAAATTTGTTTGTGCAATTCTAATTGTTATATTTCTGATTTTGTGTACTTCTCTTTGCTGTGCTATGGCTGAAAGTTGTATTGCTATTTTTGGTTTTTTCCTTTTTACCATGAACTAGAAACATGGGATGATTTGGTACATATAAATTTGTCCCTATATATGATTTGCTTTAAATATATATGATTAATAATATAATCACTAAATGTCTGCTTTTTCCTCCAATCATTTATAGCTTTTTATTTTATGGTTTATAGCATATGCTTTTTTTTATTTTTGAATTTTAAATTTGGATTTGTGAAACACTACTATGCATTGGTGAAACTTGTACATGGTACAGAAAGAATTAATGATATCAGTCATTGATAGTTTTGAGTTTGATTTTTTAATTTTTATAATTGCAAATGTCATTGTGAATATTTTTCTAACTACTTTTCTATATAATTATACAGGATAATAATGAAGATTAAGCTGATTTTTATTGTGGTTTATTGGCTAAGATAGAGTAGTGTTGACTGTTGAGAATGGATACATGTATGGTTGATTAATGACTTTTATTAGAAAATACTTATGTATGTAGGATATTTTTTTGTAGAGTATTAGTAGTAAATTCTAAGTGGTATTATGGTTATTTTGATATGGCTATGCTTACTTTAGTACGAGATGTATGAATTTTCACAATTAACTTCATTCTAGTACTTTTGGATCATTATTATAAATATAT
>NC_029792.2:40977928-40980397 GCF_000816755.2 Arachis ipaensis
ATATATATATATATATATATATATATATATAGAAAATAAAAAAATAAGGGACCTAAGGCTCTACTTATATACAATAGCTATGGTATACAAAAAAAAAATGAGGCACCTAAAGCTACACTTATAAACGGTAGCCATGGTATACAATGTGACTACGCTTTACAGGTGATGCAGTAGTATTGAAAAGCGTAGCCTATTCTGATAAAAATGGAAGCTAAAAAGCGTAGCCTTTGTTCTTAGACAGCATCACTTGAAAAGCGCACCTATTCCCAAACGCCAAAAGCATAGCCCTTGGTGCAGAAAAGCGTAGCCTTTGAGAATAGGCAATGGCCGAATAGGCATCCCCTACTAAAGCGTCTCCGTAGCCCGAAAAGCGTAGCGACCATAGCCTTAGCCTAAGACATCATTTTTTTTACTTTTGACTACACTTTTCAAGTGTACCTGAATGGGTATTTTTTTTGTAGTGTCATTGTATTAACAATTCATATTCACAAATACTACCACCAAGGTCATACATACATATTCAAATACTCATTTACTAACCACATTACTCAATCAACTCATACCGTTCAACCTATCTTATGGACAACTAGCCTAAATTTTCATACAACATTATATATTAATTACGAGAAACCGAAACCATACATTGACTGATTTTTCCCAAGCTCAAACTCCTCAATTCAAGCCTCCAAGATTCCGAATTAAGTGCTATAAGGTCATGTCACCAAAGCTTGATTTTAAGCACCCAATTCACCGATTAAATTTCCAATCTAACATAAACTCAGTCTAATTATATGAAATTCACCAAATTAATAATTAAGGTTCACATAATTAGATAACCACAAGGGTTTATAGTTTTTTTACCTCCCACGAATTATTTAGACAAAGTCCATCAATTTTCTCAAGTTAATTCAATCCTAATACATCAAAACATCCAAATCCTCAATACCCATTAACCCAAAAATGGAATCTAAATGGAAGAAAAGATTTGGGCACAAAAACAAAGTTTTTTTTTATCACTTTGTTTTATTAGAATTGAAGAGGATTCCGAGACGAACGCGTGTCCGCTGACGGCTAGTCAATCGGAGCTCCGAATTGAAAGATATGTGCATTTGAAGTTGGAGAAGGTTTGGGGTTAGGATTCCAGCAAAATCCCTTTTCTTTAGCGAGCTTTCATGTGGTTTTGAGGAAGATGACATTTTTGGGTTTTATATAATGGGCCTTAGGTTCGATTTGGATCAAGTCTAGCCAAATGACTCAATTTTAGGCCATAAACTATAAAATTTAATTTTCTAATTTTTTCGAATAATAATTAATTTATTAACTAATTATTCATTAATTATTCGAGATTTACATTTACAATAGCTCCTGGCAAACAGTCAGACATATAATTCACCTAAGAATTAAACAACCATACAAATGAAGCCTCCTTTTCAGTGTTAAGTAAGCCATATTTAAGCAGTATAAATTGTTCGTGATGGTTAACCCAATAAAGACAGCAAATGTCATGTCGTATTTGTTTGTTAGGGATGTCATGTCAAAGCTAATCACATCCTCAAAGCACTTATATGCAACAATGCTCCGAGGATCAGCAAAAAATATTCGGTTAATTTGACATTCTGCGTCGTAATCAACTTCATAATAAAAACTATAGTCTTGCTCCTTCATGATTCTGAAGTAGTTTATCACCGCTTTACCGAGTTAAATCGCATTTTGATTTCTGAGATTGACGAATTGCACTGATTTGGTCCATGACTTCCCAATTGCCATAATTTGATCCTCCAAATATAAAAAGTGCACCAATGTAGTCCCTCATGTATCTTCCATCGTTGGAACTCAACACCGTTAGTGGCGTAGCTCAAACCTTGTTACGCAAGACATATTAAAACAACATGGTGTGCGTTTTGGTGCTAAAGAAGGCAGCAAATGATGTCGTTTGAGGGTTTGAACAATATTAAAACGTTATACTCCTCCCTTTTAATATTGTTCAAACTCTGAAATGACATCATTTAGTGCTCTTTTAGCGTCAAAACGTGTATAACATTGTTTTAATATGTCCAACATGGAAATACTTGAGCTATCTCACTAACGGCGTTGAGGAGGGAATATATTGGTGCACTTTTTTGAATTTGGAGAACTAAATTGTAGCAATTGAAAAGTCAGGGGCCAAATCAGTGCAACTCGCCAATCTCAGGGATCAAATTGGGGCTTAACTTTACCATCGCCTCCTTTCCCAATTGACCTTCTATCCAAATCAATGAAATTTCCCATATCTTTCTCCCAAAAACTAAGGTTAATAAGCCCGTCGGAGTGATGAAGCAGCTTTTGAAATGTTTTAAACACTCGCCACCTTGAAAATCAAGTTGACAAAATCTTTTTTACCTGCATAGAAATAACCTTATTTCTCCTCAACAACCTCAAGTTAGTGTAGTTTAGTTCATGATAGTGTTTAAGTTCAACTACTCTAACAAT
>NC_029792.2:40980590-41000409 GCF_000816755.2 Arachis ipaensis
CTTTCTCGTTTTATCAATTTTTGAATCAACTCTGCCCTCCTGCAGACAAGCTTTCTGATTTGTCGTGTCTGTGTGTTGGGTATATTTTAGATATGACACTCATTAACACTCGTTTGACACGTGTATCTTCTGTATCCAAAACTTATCTTAATAAAAAATAAAAAATCTTCTCTGAATACGTTTGGATACACTTAAATACCATTTCGTATTAGCATGTCTAATTTTATTTTTAACATGTATTTTTAAAATAAATTTAGAAATAATATATAATATTAATTATTAAAATAAAAAATATTTTAATTATTTTATATAATTAAAAATAATTTAGCTTATAAAAAAAAGGTAATATTAATGATTATATCTCTAATACTCCCTAAACCTCCATCGGATGTGTTTCCCAATTTGGATAATTTTAAATTGTTTGTTTTATAGGGTTCAGACGATGCCATTGGATGTCTTTAACGTTCCAACCCTAATAGTAATCTCTCTCGTTCGAACCAAACAGAGAACCAAGTCATCTTCCTACAAGCCAGTTTACTGTAGCAACTAGCAATGGCAAAAGGTGATGATGCTGTGAGAAGGAAGAAGAACAAAGCCATATGCAAAAAGCTCAGAAGAAAGAATGACTCTTCCACTGTCTCTGCCAAGGCAGCTGCTGCTATTGCCGCCAAGAAGCGCCGCAAGGCCGGTAAACGCCGCATGTGCCAGGTACCTAAAACAAATCCCTTAAAAACTCTCTACCTTTTCTTCTCTTATTTTCCCTTTGTTACTTTCATTTTCTTGTAAGGTTTTACTTTATTCATTTATTTTTCATTTCTTTAGTTCCGCTGTCAAGTTGAATCCATAGTTTTATGACTTTGTCGTTTCATCCTGTATACTTCACTCTCGCATTACCATCATTCTGGAAGTACTTGATCGCATTTTAGGCTTTTATTTTTATTATTTATTTATTGGTTTCTATGGTGAATTTAGAACAAATAAGAAGTTACCTTAGACAGGGCATTTCGATGTTTTAGAGAATTTAATATAGAGCCATAGAATTGAATTGTATACATAGAATGATAGAAATGCGTGCTAGCATGATAACAAAAATCAGTCAATGCAATTGTAGTGGAAATGGAGTTTGATTCTTATTAACTCTCATTCTAAAGGAAAACTTTAATTAGTAGATGATATAACTATTGTTTCTGGTTGAAATCAATTAATTTGTAGCAGTTGCATGCTCTTTGTTCTTTGTTGAAGACACACCCAGAAAGCATTGGTGCTCTTATTGCAATATATATATGTTATTAACAAATTCTGACAAAGCCTTATGTTTTATTGAAAATTCTTTTCCTTTTTTTTTTACAGTCAAACACTAAATCTTCAGTGTGATTCTTCACATCTATCCTATTTTCAACTTGCATAAACCTTCACCCACCTCTTTTTTGGCGAATTTTCACATGTCCCATGATGTGTCTTTCTCCTAGAATGAAGTAAACTTAACCTTGTGATATGACCATATTAAAATCATAGCTACTGTGAATTCTTGTGTAAAAGACTTGTGGAAATGACTTTTGTTCCTTGGTATTTCAGGGAATGTGCTTTAGTCTGCCTTCTCCTGATGATCCATTCAATGATCATCATGGGAAAGAGAAATTTAAAAGAAAAGCTCCTGGAAAGAAAAAACTCACCACAAAAGAAAAGGTTCCCCATAGAGAGGAGAGTGCAACTAAAAGGGAAAACACATTTGGTGGGAATATTTCTAAGAAATCAATTTGTTTGCAAGTGGAAAATCAGCCTGTCATTGAGGTGACCGACATGGCTGACCGTTGTGGTGGTGTGCAACAACGAAAATGTGAATTGTCAGAGTTGCCTTCTAAGTTTGTCTTTTTGTGTCTAAGTTCAATTGAAAATGCATTGCACCATGGTGATGCCTATTCTGATGGAGAGGATAACATTTTGTCTGTTGACACATGGGGATTAGAGTTTCTAAAGTGTTATTCTACAGGGAAAGATCTGATAGAAACCAGTGGAATCTCTGCCACTACTGAGCAAGTTGCATGGATTGTTTCTGGTGTAGCTGATACATTTGTGAGAAAAGAGAAGCAAGGCTTATCTTTTGCCAGTCCTTTCCTTTTATTCCTTGTACCTTCCCAAGAAAAAGCTTTACAGGTCAGATAAACTTCCTTGCTCATGCTTACAATTTCAATGTTGGTCCCCTTTTCATCCAGTAAAAGGTTAGTAAATTAATTCATGCTCCCACCAACTTCTTGTCCCTCACATATTTTCAAAAGGGAGATTGAGTTATGGAACTTTTCAGGCTATCTTTAAATGATATTTTTTGAAATACTGGAAGTTTGAATTGTGTTCAGATATTTTAAAATGGCTTAATTTTAACTATATTTGAGATTGTGTGTAAACATTATGATAGAAAGGATTTGGTCACTGAATTTCATTAAACACTTAAAACTTTATTCTCCTCATCTTTCTGCTTATGATGAAAAAGATTGGGTCTCTTGAATCATCTAGGTTGGTTTCTTCTAAGTCATACTTTGAATTCTTGAGTATGCCTACAACGTGAGTTACACTTTTCTTTGAGACAAATTTGTTTATAAATTCAAAGTTGTTCTCATTTTGTTTGGATGCTTGTCCTCAATAGCATAATGATAAGGGTGCGGTGCAAAAAGTTGTCCTTTGATTTTTTTCTCCTCATACGTGTATTCTGTTGTAGTAGTTTCATAATCCACATTGTTGTCTGTTTGATTCTTTTTCTTTTTTGGGCATTGTTTGGCTGTAAATTATGTATGGATCAAGCTTGTTTTACACTTTGGGAGACATTTGGCTTGGCTCAAAGGGTCTGTGTGAGTTGTTGTACGCCAAAGTTTGTCGGCTTTGAGACTCAAAATCTAGCTAAAACTATGCCAATATTATACCTTCTAAGTGTGGTGTTTTGCAAATGGTTTCTCAAGATATGTTTCTTTGTAGATAACTAGATATGTAGAGAAATTTCGACGCTTTGTTACATGGCTCAATCTTGCAGTAGTTTTATGCTTTATTTTCTTTCTTTTTGGTGAGGATATGTTATCCTCTCTGTACTATTTTATTTTGTAATAATATTTTTGTTTTTCTAACAAAAGAAAAGAATATATGATACGTGTTCAGGAGGTTCTTCATCCTTTTCTTATCCCTTTATCCTTCGCTCTAATTTTTTCTTATCAATATAATGGAAGAGACTGATACACTTCGTATGAATGCTTGCAAGAGTCACTGCTGTCTGTAGTTCATGATGTGGGCCTCTTTTGTGTGCTTAGAGCTTTGTTTGGGAGCAAGAAATTGAAAGAAAATATTGAAAGTTATCAAAGAAGAGAGAGATAAACAGAGTTCAAGGGAAGAAATATTGAATCTGAGAACCTTGTAGAATTAATGCATGAATGGTTACGCAATAGATGTATCATGTTTATAAATAGGCTGAGCAACTTCTGTCACAAGCTAAGGACTTGGATGTAGACGTAGAGCATATTAATTAGAGTAACTACATTGAGATCTGATAGCCTACTAAGTACCTAGAGATTAGTACTAACTATAGTTCATTTCGTCTGAAGCTAATAGAGAAGAACCTACTTTAAATAGGCTGGTGCTTATACAACTAGAGACTTGGCTGTTGGAGCTGATCGAACACACCCTATTACATAAGAAAATACATGATGTCTCCTCTCCAGTATGTGCTATGTGATAAAAAGGGAATGGCAATTTCGCAACTTGTTTCTATTAATATGCATTTTGCCATTTGACTTGATTGGTGATTACTTGGACTCTGAAAATTGAAATTGATATGCAGGTCAGAACAGTGTGCAAGCCTTTGAAATCACTAGGAATACATACTGTGAGTATTCATTCAGGTGCTACCTTAGATCATCAAATTCAAGGGTACGTGTTGGAACTTCCACTTTGGTTTTTCATCGTATAGATATTGATTTGTGTGATACTTAAGGCACAATGTTGAGATTGCATATGTAAATTTTGGCTCTGATCATTCTCTTTATTTTTCTTGGATAAAGTGCGTTTAACTTCAAGTTCTTTTAGAAACAAATTATACTATGAATAGAGGAAGAACACAAAAGACATAGTGGACAAGAGATTATCTTAATACAAAAATGGATTATCAAAAGCAAAATTCATCAATGAGGTTATGCTTTTTATATCTTGACATATCTTCAAAAAAGGGTTTAAAATAAAAGAAGCTCAACATGTTGGATAGAAATCACACTCTGAAATAAAGTGCAAACAGCTTTAAGTCAATCTATCCTATATGTGGAAGCGCTTTCAATTTGTATGTAGTGCTTATAATTTGTATGTTTAAATTTTTGTATAAAAAAAATTCTTATGTTTACATTGCTCATTCTCTTGGGAGTGCATCTTCTTTTGTTTCTATCTGTCTACTTTATCCTCTCATTTTGTATTCTGTTCTCTCTTATTAATGAATCTCATTTTCAATCGGAAACAGTATTAAACTTCTTTTCCAACAGGACACTAACTAATGTGTTACATTGTCCTTTGATCCCAGTCTGACAATATGCAAGAAAACTAGAGAGAAATGTGTATTATTTCCTATTTGAGATATCTGATTAGCTGACTAGTTGTTCCTAAGCACTAAGGCCCATTAATTACTTACCACCGATTGCTAACAATCTCTTCCACAAACACATGGAAAACTGTCATGGTATTAATTCTATTTGACATAAATGTCCAATAAAGGGTTTGACTTGCATGGGGATTTGAACCTCTAGATATGTTTGTCAAACTAGAAAGAGGTTGTACTTACAGAATGAGCCAGGCTTAAAGTGGATGGATTGGATACAAGAAGCTCTATAGTAAGGAATCCTCTTTATAGAAAGGTGGTTACTTTAGGGGTTAGCAAGTGCAAGTTCTTATTAGTCTACTTTTAGTAATTAATGTTGTTAAAATGAGTTACTTCACCTTTGGGATCGTGATTTGCATGAATGTTTTAATATGCAATTATGCATGCACACACTTATTGATCTGAACAGCTTCTTATAATTATTTGTTCTGTCTTAAACAGGTTGAAAAGTTGTGAACCTGAGTTTCTTGTTTCTACTCCAGAGAGATTAATGGAGCTTCTATCATTGAAGGCCATTGACATATCTGATGTCTCCATATTGGTAGCTTTTCTTTTCAATATCCAACTGTAGAAGACGTTTTTTATTATTATTATTATTTGGTGTTTTCATACCAGTTTAATGGTCAAATTTAGAAACCTAGAGAATTTAAAAACTATATTAATATAAAAATAAATGAATTTGAAAAAGTATATGTCCCTATTAATTATGATAAAGATTAAAAAATTTATTGCAGCACGAGTAATTTTGAACTTATAATGGTTCAAAAGAAAGTAATAAGCAAATTTACATTTTGATAGGGTATTTAAAAAAACGTCAATAATGTTAATTTATTAATTGAAAAAATAAAAGGAAAAAATATGTAAAAGAAAACCTCACAATGGATTTGAGAATTTTACCATTATACGTTTGTAATGGATGAAGCCACACTCTATGGTAATTTCTATGGTACTCAGGTGAATGGTTCACATAGCCCTTCTGTGTGTACCAATAGACTTTCAGACATGTACACCACATGAATGATGATAATATAGAAATATTTACAAAATTGATGTTTGACCAAAAGTCAAATATTTCTGGCTGTACAAATTTTATGCACAACATTTTATTTTTAAAATATTCATTAGTCTTTTATGCAATTGATTGTTGTGGTTGCTGGAGCTTGAAATGATGGAGTTGCTGAGTCAGTTAATGAGGTGGGTTGGATTGTTGTGATATTGGCTGGTGAAGTGGATACAAGAAATACTGTTGGGGGAGCAAGGAGTTAACATGCAAGGGGTGGTCAGAGGGAGGAGGATGTATGAGGATTCAAATTGAGGGGGAGAGGGTTTCAAAGCTTTGTCAATGCTCTTCCTTAATTCTCTCTTGCAATATTGGGATTCTTAAAAGTCTAAGACCTACTATTTAACATAGAAAGTCTACAAGAAGCTCATATATACACGTGCTTTGTTCTACCAGGCCAAATCTTGCATTTTTTGTTTGTGTGCAAACTACAGTCATTTTTTTAGTATGAAAATTAGCATGGATTCAAAAATGGGTTTCTTCTCAAAAAGAACTAATTTTATCACAAATAGTTCTATTTCAGGTATCTTTTCGTGCATAGTTCATGCTATTTATCATCTTTTATTACTTTTTCTGTATGAAATAGGTTGTTGATGGGCTTAATACTGTTTGTACTGCTGGTTTCGCTGATACTATTAAATCCATCAAGTCATTTATTTCCAGCGATCCTCGTGTTTTGGTTTTCAATGATTCCTTTAACCATATGTCTATCCCAATGGTTCGGCATCTTCTAAATGGGTCAATCTGTAGACTCTCACTCAGTAATACAATTACCAGCCTAAGTTCATGCATTATCCAGTCTGTCCGGGTGTGCACATCAGATGAAGATAAGCTTCTTAGGGTAGGACATTCTATTGTTTAAGTTCATATATTGCAGTTACTACTTAGTTACCCATTTTTTACTGTAGTAAATATTATCTTCTTTGACATTATTAACTGAAATAAATTAAAGGGCACTCTGGGTATTTTTATAGAAAAGGGTAATTTGTAATGTTTTCTTAGCTTGTAAAATATTGTTTACTCATATATTTCCTAATATTGTATTACTTAAATTTTCCAAGAAGTGCTACAGTCTTTGTTACTAATTTCAAGTTTTTAACCCAATGAAATATAATGTTATTATTAAAACTATAAACACGGTCACAATTTCTTTTAATTTATAAGCATAGGATGATTGTTTTATGAGGACATAAATTATTGCCATATAAACAAAAAAAAAAAAGGGAAAAAGGAAAGACAAAGCAAGGAAAATTTATTGCCATTGGTTAAGCATTTGTTATATTTATTTGCATAGACGGATAAGATTGTGTTTTGTTCTTGCAGAGCACTGAAGCCCTTGATCAATTTCGGAGCAGCTGTTCTCATAATTCAAACATGCTATATATCTTAAGGAAAGACATCAAGTGTAATAAGTTGGTAAAAACTCTCAAAGGAAGGGGTTGTTGCATTTCACTTGATTCTAATACTGCAAGCTCTAATGACAGGTAAAGCATCTATTAATTAATGCTTCTATATACAGTTTGGTCTGCAGTTTTGTTTCACACACACCATTTGGAAAAGGAGCCCTGTTGTAGTGCGTTTCCTAATAGTTTCACTACTCCAAAGATATCCTTAAGAAAATATAAAGGTTAAGAGAAAAATGTAGTATAGGTTTGTAACTATTAAGGTGGGATATTCAAAGGTGCTCATGCCTGTCAGGGCATCTTGACATGCCAGATCTGTGTCTTCATGCCGTGTTTATTACATCACCACCTTTGAAGATGTGAAAACCCCTTTGCCCATACAGGGTTCATCTCATTCACCTGAGGCATACAAATTGACATAGAACATGTTTTTATTTTATTTTATCTCTTGATCTAGCTAGTTTATTTTGCTTAATTATTCTAATTAAAGTCTATTTTGGTTGGCATCGGGTGTCACACCCTAGGAAGCATTGATACCGCAACACGCTTTTTTTATATTTATAAAATTAGTGGATACAACACGTCCAGGATATGTTATACAATAAAACATAAATACTACATTAAAATAATGTAATGTCATATTGTAAATATGAAAGTAAATATAGCTGCATTAAAAAGTCTTAGAATATTGCAATTGTTAAAATAATGTCTATTGTCCTAAATTTTAATTCACTCCCACTGTCCCGTTAACAGAAAATGTATCAATTTCTTCTCCTCTATGCCCATCATCCGCAAACACCACAGTTTCTATATCTGGTTCATCTATGTCAAATACTAAACTTTACTGAGATCAGGGCTGTTGGCATCAACTCTAACATCCCACATGCTAGAATCCCCTTTTTGTAGTCTTACTTTTCCTAGATGAAAGCCCAAGATTAGTAGGAACATATACCAAAGTCGAAGCTGTGTTGGACTCGTATCTGCATTTGAAAATAACGGAAAAACAGAGCGACATTGCTAGAGATGTTGTAGACTCACGCATCCATATGTTGCCGGCGTATCCAACTCCGAAAGCTTTTCGGCATGTCGGTGGTATCTAGGTCACACAATGGTCAAGACTCTCAAATCCGTGGTCTTTTTCCATTCCAATTGATTCTTATGTGTCAAGCCTAGCTATCAGTTCAAATCATTCCTTGTTATTTATTTTGGTCTAGAATTTTGTATGATGTGTACCAATGTACCATTAGCAAACAGGTCATAAAATTAGCTCAAAAGAAAACTAACCTCACAAAACAAATTCAATCGAGAGTTGAAATGTGTAAAAGTTGTAGACATCATTTGTTTAGTTTTGGATATCCTACTAGTCTACCATATACATGAATCTTGTTTAGAGGAAATCATTAGATTAATCCTTGAAGAGAATTATTGGATGTTAAGTGCTATTTAAAAATCACATTATTCTCAAGTTCAAGGATCTTTTTAATCTTTTTGAAAATATTGTTTTTACATCTTGCCTCCGGAATAACCAAACGGTGACATGAAATCAATAACCGTTTAGTTCAGAAGGTGGCAAATATCAAGTGTCTAACCCCGAATACGTTTGAGGGTATGGAGTGCTCTTCTTTTAGCTCCTTACCTAGATATATTCGGATATCCATTCCTTTATTTCTTTGCTACAATTTTTCTGGTTAATTTTTGTCCTGAATTGAACTAATTAATTGTAATTGTACTTGGGCAATTCGTATAATGTTTCAGCTATGCTTCTTAATTTATTTATTTATTTTTTGTTGTTAAAAGATCTTAAAACATATCTTATACATACCTTCTATAATTTTGGATAACCCACTTAATATTTTCTCTTAGAAGGATATAGGTATATGAATGAATTTCATGTATTTTGATTTGACATCTTAAATGGGATTTCAATTTCAAAAGCCTCCACATGAAAGCCGAAAATGACTAGTTGAAGATCTTTGGGTTTGCATGGAGACTGAAAGGGAGAGGGTTTATCCCTTTGAATCTTTGAAGGAAGAGAACACGTGTATTTTTGTTCTTTTCTCCTCTAGTCCGGGACACTACTTTTGTTTCATCGACTATCCATGTTTTTTTAAAAAAAAGGAACAGATGTTACTAAAAAGAGTGTCTTTAATGTTCCACTGTCATTTGCTTGTGATGCTAACTAAAAGAGCAAAAGGTTTCTCTGCTATGGTGTACTTTTTAGATGTCTAATGATTTGTCTTCGATAATAAAGAAATTGCTAAAAATCTTGTTAAAATCATGGAATTTCTGCAACCCCCTCTCATCACACTTAGGGGAATAAAGCCTTTCCTGCTAGTTTCCCACTTAGCACTTAGGTTATATGAATTCTGAGCTATCATGGTATATTAATAGAAACTGAGATGATTCATGTCAATTGTTTAACAGTATACACTCTCCATTTTCTTAAATAAGTGCCAATTTAGGAAACTTATGCAATATTAATTCTTGTTTCTTAACCATAACCCCCAACTAAGTAACATGATTGCAAAAAGTGAAGGAGAGAGATGTAGAATAATATTTATAAATGGTGAAAAAAGGGGAAATTTTGCTTTAGGATAATTTTGTAAGATACTTTTGAACTTCTTAAACCTCAATACCTTTCAATCATATTCTTAATCCATTTGAACATTTACAGTTAACCATGTTCCTTTTAGAATTAAGTAATTAACCAGAGTCCATCTTTGATTTGAATGAGATTCTTATTGGATGCAGGGATATAAAATCTGTATTTGACAAATTACATATCTGACAGTAAATGATGTTGCATTTGAAAGATATAAAGGACTGACTAACAATACAATCTTGAAGTCTAAACCAATGATTCTTGAACAATTTCATTTTCATGATGATATAAGATGCTATACAAGTGTTTTTCTTTTTATGATGCACTGTTTCATCATTACAGAGTGGATTCAAACAGCAGATCAGGACCAGTGGTTTCTGCAATAGATTTGGAGCATCTCTCCACTGCAGAGATAGGGCGGTATGATGTTGTAGTCTTACCTAGTTTTGTACCATCCATTGACACTTACATCCATATTTTGACAAAGATGGCGCGCGAAAGTGTCAATGGTGTTCTGCACAGTTTCTTGACAGCAGAAGACGGAGAACTAGCTGGACAGCTCATCGGCATTCTTGAACAATGTGAGCAGGAAGTACCTGAAACCTTGCAAGATCTGCATCATAAATCAGAGATGAAAGAATGAATGTTGAAGGAGCTTTGGTCAATTATTTCCTTATTTTCATTTCATCTCTGCAATTGCAATTGCAAGATGAGAGCATGCCCTTTCTTGGGGAACTATAAGCCTGCTACTCTTGGAAGCCATGCTGGCCTTGGATATCCATCATGCCTTTTGGTGGCATAATATGATAGAGAGCCTCAATAATCGGCAAGAACTGCAGTATTATGCCCCTTTCTCTTTGGATTCTGACTTGAGTAGTGCAGGTTCAAATTTTGATATATGTGACCACCTTTGCAGAATTTTGGTTAAGCTGTAATGTTGTATCGTTAATAGAACATTTTTAGTTTATTTAATTTCTTTTTTGTATGAGGATATTCTTTTGAAGTTTTGTATCGGCAGTTATTCCCGGGGACTCGCCAAAAGAAAAAGTGAAAAACACTTCCTTCATCTGATCGTGGGAAACTTTTTGTATCGATTTTATTGCCTCTACCAGAAAATTTGGAGAATATGTGATTCCTTGTTATTTAATACAATGTACCTAGTCGACATTCAATATGTTCGGTAGGTCGGTTACCGGACGGTTCGGGTCAGGACTCGGAGTGAAGGAAAGGGCTCGTCTGGTCACGGAAGAGCCATTCTTCCCCTTATATACATGTCAGTTCTGGGCCCCTCTGGAGGTCAGGCCCATATTTTCAGGGACACTGTCCCATAACTGTGTGTGAGCTGTATGGGACGCGTGTCCGGGTCGGTTGAAGGGCGCGTAGCCGGGCCGGGTGGAGCTCGGGTCGGGTTGACCCGCAGGAGTCCTGGGCTGGGTCGTAACAGTGCCCCCGACGCGCCAGTGATGGTCGCGAGGACGATCGGTGACGCGTGATTTCCTTACTCGTGCGTTGTCGTCGAGTCGGCTGACTGTGGGAGAGATGCGTCTCCGGTGCACGTGTCTCTTGGTCTACTGAGGCGTTTGTTCGTCGCTTCGTTCTTTGCGCTGAGCATTAAATGCTCGTAATGATTTGAAAAAATCCTGCGCGCAAAGACCATTTTGCCCTTGCCTTCTTTCGCGCTTACCATGGTGGTTTTTAAACAGTTTTTCTTTTCTCTTCCTCTCACTTTGCTATTTTCATCTTCTATTCTCCCTGACATCCAAAGATTCTCTATTCGGGCTAACTTGTGCCTCTCTTTTACACTCCAATTTCGTACTCCATTTCAGGTAATTTCTTGATCTTTCTCCCCCCATGTTTGTATTATGCCTCACTGCTGTGGTAGTTACTGTTTGTATGTTTTGGTTTATTTTTGCTGAATGGCCTTCCATTGGTGGGGTAGATGAACTAGGGGAGGGGTACCATTCCTGGGTAGGTTTTAGGTGATTTGCGTGATAGGTGTAGTTTTTAACTGTTCTTGGCCATGATCTTAGTTTGAAAAGGCGTAGTTTCTGGGTTTCTGTGGATCTAACGACTAATCGTGCCTGTTGTTTGTTGCAGTGGAAATGTCTGCCACCGTGACCGGTCTTGAGAATCTGATGAAGACCTTTTTTGAAGCAAGTGACGACGAGAACGCCGAAGAGAAGGACGTCGGTAAGTCGGGGGGTCCTTCAGGGGAGAAGGAGAATCAGGCTGTGCCTTCTCCCCAGGATACCGACGCGTCGGGGAAACAGGCTGCAGGGGGCCAGGCTTCCCCTACCCGTGAGGAAGGGTCCGCTGATGGGCACGCGACTCTCACCCCCCATCCGGATAGTGACGTGGAGCTTATCCATACTCCCAAGAAGCGAAAGATGTCTTCCAGCCCGGAAGGGGCCCTTACCATAATGGAGAGGAACTTTGATGCTACCAAATTCATTGACTCCCAACTGATACCCGGGACAAAGGAGCATTTTCACGAGACCGAACTGTCCGGACAGGCGAGGTGGATGTATCGCACCTTGCTTCGTGGGGCCGTGATAGCTCGGAAGGCTGAATTCGAGTTATCCGGTATGGAGGCGCTTCGGAGGAAGCTTGAGTCCTCTGTTAAGGCAAACAATGACTTTAAGGCTCAAGTTGAACTCCTCCAGGGTCAGCTGTCCGAGATGGGGGAAAGCTTAGCGCTGCTGAGGAGAAGTCGTCGTTTGTTGCGGAGAGGTTGAAGGCGTCCGATGAGACCGTGGCCCGGCTTCTTGAGCGCGAGATGACATTGGAGGGTCAGCTGAACGCCGCTCAGGGTCGGGTTGTCGCCTTGAAAAAAGAGCGGGAGCAGGCCGTCTCGGAGGCGAAGGCCGCTAAAGCTGAGGCCGCTGAGCTTAAGAAGAAGCTTAAGGTGACCAAGGAGCAAGGGAAGAATGCCATCTCGATGACCGAAGATGCCCTGAAGGCTCAGCTGAGGATCGCAGCTCCTGATTTCGACATGTCGTCAATTGGCGTTTTCAAGACTATCCAGGACGGAAAGATTGTTGACATGCCGAGGAAGTGAAGTCTTGTAACTTAGGATATTTTGTAATGCGTTTGCTGAACAACTTATTGCTCGTTCTTTGTTTTGACTCTTTATAAGTTATACTTATTTGGTCGTTTGGCCAGGTTGTCGTTTATTGTATCTGTTGTTATTTCTCTTGGGGGGCTCGCGCCCGTTTTCCCGTTTTGTGATAGTTATGGCTTGGATTGCCGTGGTCGTGTTGTCGTCGCAGTTGGCTTTGGCCGTAACGAAGATGGCCCCCGGGGTGATCAGTCCCGGTCTGCCGTTTTAAGACGCGCTCGTGTGCGGCGCACGTAGGGAAGAAGTAGACAAGAAAAAAAAAATTTTTTTTGATAAGTATGAGTTAATCGTTAGCCAAGCAAATTAATCAATATGGTGAATATTTGACAAGATAAAAAGGTAGATTGTCATGCGAACAAAGCAGGTATTTACTATTTCTTTAGGTTCTCAGTTCGGCGAATCGTCTGGTCATGGGTAGAACCTTCTTAGGCTACCCGCATTCCATGTTCTGGGCACTTCCTTGCCGTCGAGTCTTTCGAGCTTGTAAGCACTTTTGCCGAGTACCTCCCTTACCCTGTAGGGACCTTCCCAATTTACCGCCAGCTTGCCTTCCCCTGGGGTCGGGACGCCGATGTCGTTGCGTCGCAGGACGAGGTCCCTTTCCTCGAAATCTTGTTTGAGGACTTTTGCGTTGTAACGCAGAGCTATTCTTTGTTTCAGCGCCGTTTCTGTCAGGTGGGCCATCTCCCTTGTTTCTTCAATCAGGTCCTTTTCGATCGTTTCGCTCATGCCCGCGAGTAGTACTCGGGGGTTCGGTTCGCCGATTTCGACTGGTATCACCGCATCGACCCCGTATGTTAGGCGAAAGGGAGTTTTTCCCGTAGCGCTTTGCTCGGTTGTCCGGTAAGACCATAGGACGGAGGGGAGTTCGTCAGCCCAGCTTCCTTTCTTGTTATCTAGGCGCTTCTTTAGACCAAGGAGGACGACTTTGTTTGCGGCTTCTACCTGCCCGTTTGTTTGGGGATGTTCTACCGAGGAGAACTTTTGCTTTATCCCTAGGCCAGAGAGGAACTCCCTGAACTTCTTGTCTGTGAACTGGGTCCCGTTGTCTGAGATAACGACTTCCGGGATACCGAAACGGGTTATCACCTGCTTCCACATGAACTTCCGACAGTTGGAGGACGATATCGTAGCCAGCGGTTCAGCCTCCACCCATTTAGTGTAGTAGTCGATGGCGACAATGAGGTATTTGACTTGTTCTGGGCCGACCGGGAAAGGCCCCAGGAGGTCGACTCCCCATTGTGCGAAAGGTTGAGTAGTCGTCAGAGAATTTAGCTCGGAGGCCGGTGCCTTGTGGAAGTTGGCGTTTTGTTGACACTTTATGCATCTTTTGACAAATTCATTTGAGTCTTTCATCATTGTTGGC
Source organism: Arachis ipaensis (assembly GCF_000816755.2). Lineage (NCBI taxonomy): Eukaryota > Viridiplantae > Streptophyta > Magnoliopsida > Fabales > Fabaceae > Arachis > Arachis ipaensis. The sequence continues at coordinate 40,994,761 of NC_029792.2, forward strand.
CAATAGTATCCTGCTCGGATGAGCTTCCTTGCTAGGGCTTTGCCCCTGATGTGGTGTCCACAACACCCCTCATGGACTTCTCTAAGCACGTAGTCCGTCTGGTCGGAGTGCAAACACTTCAACAGGGGCTGGCTGAGTCCCTTTTTGAATAGTTGTCCCTGTATAATTGCGTATATGGCTGCCTCCCTTCTTAAGGCTTTGGCTGCCTTCTCATCCTCGGGTAACTTGCCGAGTTCTAGGAAGTTGGTGATGGAGTCTAGCCACGAGGGGCTTGACTTCGTCAAATGGAGGGTGACCGTTGGTTCCTTCACCATGCCTTGGATGAGGGACCGGTTACCCGACCCTGGCTTTGTGCTCGCTAGCTTAGACAGGAGGTCCGCCCGCGTGTTCCTTTCTCTTGGGACGTGTTGGATGATGACCTCCTGGAACTGACTCGTTATTTCTCTAACCTTTTCCAAGTATTTTTGCAGGAGGGGGTCCCGGGCTTGGTAGCTTCCGTTTACCTGCGAGGTGACAACTTGCGAGTCGCTGCATACTTCGACCTTTGTCGCTCCGACTTTCCGAGCTAATGTTAGTCCGCCCAAGAGAGCTTCATATTCTGCTTGGTTGTTCGACACTGGAAACTCGAACTTAGTCGATTGTTCATAGATGACCCCTGCTGGGATTTCTAGGATGACCCCTGCTTCCCCGGACGTTTGGTTGGAGGCCCCGTCAACGTGGAGCCTCCACCGTGTGCCCGTTTCCTCGGGAGGGTCCCCCGTCACTTCAACCAGAAAGTCTGCCATTGCCTGAGCTTTGATCGCGTGTCGGGGTTCATATTGTAGGTCGTATTGGGAGAGCTCAATGGCCCAGGTCATCATCCTACCGGCCAAGTCAGGCTTTTGTAGTACTTGGCGAATCGCCTGGTCCGTCCTTACGACTATACGATGGCTCTGGAAGTATTGTCTTAATCTTCGGGAGGAGACTAGGAGTGCCAGCGCTAGTTTTTCCAGCTTGCTGTATTTCAGTTCTGGTCCTTGGAGGACCCTGCTAACAAAATAAACGGGCTGTTGGGTCTTTTCCCCTTCTCTGACGAGCACCGTGGCCATTGCTTCCTCGGTTACCGATAGGTAGAGATAAAGTGGTTCTCCGGCCCTGGGTTTTCCGAGAACTGGTGGTGCCGCTAAAATCTGCTTGAAGTGGTTGAATGCCTCCTCGCATGCTGGGGTCCATTCGAACGTCATTCCTTTTTTCATTAGATTGAAGAAAGGTAGGGCTCTTGCTGCTGACGCACCGAGGAATCGGGACAAAGCCGTTAACCTCCCGGCAAGTCGTTGGACGTCCTTGATACAGCCCGGGCTCTTCATCTGGAGAACTGCCTGACACTTCTCGGGGTTAGCTTCCACCCCTCTTTGAGTAATCATGAATCCCAAGAACTTACCGGCCTCCATGGCAAACGCGCACTTGAGCGGATTAAGCCTCATGCCGTGTTGTCGGAGGGACGAAAAAACACCATCTAGGTCGCTAAGGAGGTCGTTGGGTTGCGTAGTCTTCGCGAGTATGTCATCCACGTAGACTTCTACTGTTTTGCCTATGAGTTCACTGAATATCTTATTCATCAGCCTTTGGTACGTGGCCCCACCGTTTTTCAAACCGAAGGGCATCACCCTGTAACAATAGATTCCTCCTGGTGTTATGAACGCCATTTTTTCTTCGTCAGGTCGGTGCATCGGTTTCTGATTGTATCCTGAGTAGGCATCCATGAAGCTCAGGTACCGGTACCCCGCCGCCGCGTCAACGAGTGCGTCAATGTTAGGTAGAGGGTAGCAATCCTTGGGACACGCCTTGTTGAGGTCAGAATAGTCTACGCACATTTTCCACCTCCCATTGTGCTTTTTGACCAGGACCACGTTTGACAACCAAGTCGAGTAGTCCAGTTCTCGGATGAATCCTGCTTCTAGGAGGCTGGCCGTTTGCCTGGCTATCTCTTCTGCTCTTTCTTGCGACATTTTTCTCCTCCTCTGGGCCACTGGCTTGGTTCCCGCCTTGACGGCCAGATGATGCGATATGAGCTGGGGATCTATCCCGGGCATATCGGCGGGCGTCCAGGCAAAGAGGTCGGCATTAGCCCTGATCATTTCCATCAATGGCTCCTTCATTTCGTGGGGGAGGTTCCTGTTTATGAATGTGAATTTATCGTCCTCCTCACCGACCCTGAACTTTTCCAAGTCCCCTTCTGGCTCTGGTCTAGGTTTGTCGTCTATTCTGGCGTCTAGGTCAGCCCCCAGACGCTTCTTTGGATTTTTTCCTGAGAGAGAGGCTGGCGTGGTCGCAAGCGACTGCCGTTTCCAAGTCGCCTTTGATGGATCCTACGGATCCGTCATCAGTGATAAACTTCATCACTAGCAGCTTTGTGCTAATTGCGGCCCCCAGGTCGTTAATGGTTTTTCTCCCCAGGATGATGTTATAAGCCGTGGAGTCTCGTAATATTACGAAGTCCGCCATGACTGTTCGTCGCTTTTGTCCCTGTCCCACAGAGGTCGGGAGTGAGATGATTCCGTCCGGCTTGATGAAGTAGTCCCCCAACCCTACCACACCGTGCTGGTGGGTCGTCAGGTCGGTGTCCCTTAGTCCCAGGGCATCGAAAACGTTTCGAAACATGATGTTTGAGTCTGCCCCCGTATCTACCAGGATTCGTTTGATGAGGCCCGTCCCGACTCTCGCCGTGATGACCATGGGCGGACTTTCTGGTGCCTCGTCAAACCATTGGTCCTCTGGGCCGAAGGAGATGGGCGGGATACCTCGGAAACTTCTACCTGTCGAGGTGGAGACCGCTAGGACCTTGGCGTCTTTTTTCTGTGCTGACTTTGACCTTGGGGCGGTATTTCTGGCCGTTACCACGTTTACCACCGTAAGGCCGTGGTCGTCACCCTCTGGTTCCTGCCGTTGCCTTGTTGGCCGGGATCTTTCTTCGCTATCGTGGTCCCAGTTACGTCTCCTTGGTTCCCGTATAAGGTGGGAGAAGTCGGCAAGTTTCCCATCCCTGATAGCTTGCTCCAGGGCGTCTTTTAGGTCGAAACAGTCTTGGGTCTTGTGTCCATAACCCTTGTGGTACTCGCAGTAGAGGTTCTTATTTCCTCCCGTTCTGTCCTTCAGAGGTCGGGGCTTTGACAGTATCCCCTTTCCCGCTATTTGTTGGTAAACTTCGGCGATTGGTGCTGTGAGGGGGGTATAATTGGTGAACTTCCCAACTCGGGGGAACGGTTTGGGTGTTTTACCCAGACCGCCACCAAGGTGACCGGGAAGGCGCGACATCTGACCTCGTCTCCTACCCCTTCCAGATTCATTCTGGCCTCAAAGGCCGTCAAGTGTTCCAGGGGATCTTGTGTTCTATCATATTTCATGTCTGTTGGCTTGTCGAAGTGTTTCGGCAGCCGGACCTCGAGTACGGAACGGTGGAAAGGGGTCGCTCCTATTATTACTGGTCCCCGGGTAGTTCTCCCTGGCTCGTCATTCTCCCGACGGCCGTCCTCTTCGCCTCTGTTCGACGCACGCCGTCTCTCGTGTCGGGCGTAAATGATGGGGTCTCGACTTCTTCTTCTGGCTCGTCCCCGTCCCCCCGTGCTCTCCGACTCGTATTGGGGGCTGGGTGAGCGCCTCGAGCGGCTCCTTGAACGGGAACGGGTGGGGCTTCGCTCCGGGGTGCGGTCGCGTTCTCTTTCGGCTAGCCGGCGTTCTAAGTCTTGCATCCTATGGCGCAACTCTTGCATTATCCTGGCGTGGTTGTCGCCAGTTCCTCCGAAGGGGCGTCTTTCGTGAGTCTGCGTCGCATCCCTCGGAGGCGACCTCTGCTGTTGTCGGGTTTCTGTCGAAACGGCGCCTCCCCCAAGCACGGGGGGCGCGGCCTCGCTGCCGGTCCCTGTCTGGACTAGTACGAAGTCCATGGACGATCCCCACAGACGGCACCAATGTTCGGTAGGTCGATTACCGGACGGTTCGGGTCAGGACCCGGGGTGAAGGAAAGGGCTCGTCTGGTCACGGTCTTCCAGTCCGGACTGGGGAGGTCCCGAGCACGTCGTGTGAGAGAGAGAGGGAGGGTGCCACCTGCAAAGACACTCCGACGCTCTTGTCAGAATATGTGCAGGCGAAATGAGGGTGGTGTAGGGATGTGACGTACCTCGGGGGAAGAGCCATTCTTCCCCTTATATACATGTCAGCCCTGGGCCCCTCTGGAGGTCAGGCCCATATTTTCAGGGACGCTGTCCCATAGCTGTGTGTGAGCTGTATGGGACGCGTGTCCGGATCGGTTGAAGGGCGCGTAGCCGGGCCGGGTGGAGTTCGGGTCGGGTTGACCCGCAGGAGTCCTGGGCTGGACCGTAACACAATATATTTTACGAAGTGACTTGGGAATGACTTGAACTGTCCTAAAATATCCTATGTAAGGATGACAATTCGTTTTTCGAAAAGTACTTTACCTACCTCAGGTTGAAATTATCTATCATTATCTTCGTCTCTATCATTATCATTAGTCTCTATATGTTTGGACAAAATATGTACAATAATTATTCTTGTCCTATGATAGGTCCAATCTTTGGTTAAACCTTTAGTTGTATATTATATCGGTTAATATTAAAGGGTTATCATAATTTATTGTTAATTATTATTTTTGGTTAGCAGTTAGTAATATTATCAGACTAAAAGTATTAGACTGATAATTAAAAGTGATGGTGAATATAAAATAAAATTTCTGGCTCGAGTTTTTATCTTCTAACAATTTAAATAAAAAACCTTTTTAATAATGTTCTCACCTGTATTTTAGAATAAGGTTTCCAACTAAATAAACAAATAAATTTAAGAAAAAGAGAAAGAGAATGGTGTGCACTATCCACTATGCATAGTGCAGACTGCCACGGAATGTGCTCATGACCTCGTGTAGCAGCGTACGCGGGCTTTGCAAATGTCAGTGGATTTATGTCGTGGGCTGATTCAGCTCGGTCAGCCGAAATGTGGCCCGTTTAAGAGTAGGCTACATTGCCCCTGGCTCACGTTTTACCCAGCTCACCTTTAAGTAGTTGGAGTGGTTGTCCAAAAAAAAAATAGATGGAATGGTTACTGAATTTCAGTCCAAAAAGAATGGTCTCCAACTCCAACTTCAAAATCATAGGGCTGGCGGCGGGTTCAAGAACTAAACCCTAAATGGGGTAGGGTTTAGACGAAGCTATATATAGTTGATGTTCCAACCCTGATATCAGTCTCTATCCCGAAAGATCTAAACCTTCAGAGTTTATTTCTCAAGCGACGCAGTATACCATGGCAATGGCGAAGGATAATGACGCCGTGAGCCCGTGAGAAGGAAGAAGAGCAAAGCCATTTGCAAAATGCTCAGAAAGAAGAATGATTCGTTCACTCTCTCTGCCAAGGTGGCCGCCGCTATTGCTGCCAAGAAGCGCCGCCAAGCCTGGTAATCATCCCACTTTATCCATGGTGCTTTATCTAGCATTTCCTTCATTTCTCTCATAATGTTAGAACAAATAAGATGATACAAAAAGAAGAATGAGTGGAGAAACGGAGAAGTTGCTTTAGACAGGGCATTTTTAAATTTTTAGAGAATTTAAATGGAGAACCAATTTAAATGGAGAACCATTGAATCACATGCATAGAAATCCGTGC
>NC_029792.2:41000751-41031162 GCF_000816755.2 Arachis ipaensis
CTGTTTTCTCATTCTAAAGAAAAAGAAGTTTTAGTTATTGGATGATGTGAGCGATGTTTCAGCCATTTCTTGACGAGTGAAGTTTTACTTGGCCCACCCTCTAGAATAAAGTAAACTTGTGATATTATAGTCATTGTGAAATGCAAATGCTTGTATAAATGACTTATTTTCTGAATGGTATTATAGGGAATGCGCTTAAACCTGCCTACTATTGATGATCCATCCAATGGTCATCATGGGAAAGGAATTCAAAAGAACAGCGCCTGGAAATAAGAAACTTGCCGAGAGAAAAAGATCCCTCATCGCCAATGGTATGAAGTCAGTTATAGTTAGGAACTTACACCAAAGATACTAAGCCACTAAGGTGACCTAGACGGCATGTGGTGCCGAAACTGCAAAATTGGGAATCGGCAGAGATGCTTTCTAGGTCTGTGCCCAAGTTCAAGAAAAAATGCATTATGACATGGGGGTGCCTCCTTGATGGAGAGGATAATGCTTCATTTGTTGATAATACGACCTCAATAGGGTATTTTTTGTAATTTCAGCACAAAGGGACAGAATGGTAATCAAACTAGGATTTAGTGTGATTCTTCTAGTAGTCAAATACTTGACCTTGCAAAATTACTATTCTGTCCCTTTGTCTTGAAATTACAAAAAACAGTCTCTTCAACCTGTATCAGTTGACTCATTGGGGACTGGGGAGGAGAGTTTCTAGAGTGTTATTCTATGAGGGAAAGATACGATAGCAATCATTGAAAACTCAGCCACCATGAGGAAGTTGCATGAGTTGTTTATGGTGAAGCTGAGACACTTTTGAGAAAAGAGAAGCAAGACTTAACTTTTGCCTGGCCTTTCCTTTCATTCCTTGTACCCAAGAGAAAGCTGTACAGGTTAGATAAACTTCACTCTTCATGCTTGCAATTTCTATGTTGCTGCCCCTCCCCCACCCATTAAAAATAAGTATAATTCATTCTCCCACTAACATTTTACATTATTAGCTTTTGATGATGAGAGCCAAACGTTTCTCCACTATTGTCTCTGCCTACTTTCTAGACTTGCAACTATTTGTAAAGTATCTACAAGTGTGGTTGCTGTATTTCTAATTGAAATAATCACAAAGTGAGGTTAGCATGACTTCTCAAGTCCAGTTGTCTTGCTGCTCTTTTTGAAAATTCTTGTTTTTTCATCCTATGCCTCTGGAATAACCGAATGGTGAAATAAATAACCTTTTGGTTCAGAAGAAGGCAAATATCAAGTGCCAAACCTTGAAGATGTTTGAGGGCACGGAATGCTCTACTTTAGCTCCTTGCCTTGATATCTTCGGACATCCATTTCTTTTGTTTCTTTGTTGCAATTTCCTTCTTTAATTTTCAGCTTGAATTGAACCGAGTTTAATTGTAGTGGGAGAAATGATTGAACATCTTTTTGTTGCAATTTCCTTCTATGCGGAATGTACTTGGATAATGCATATTATCCTTTTCTTAATATTCGTTTATCTGCAAACTGTTTTTTTTTCATTTATTAAAAAAAACTTAAGGTATCTTCTGTATTTTTTTATAACTCACTTAACATTAATATTTTTCTAATTTGATTATATTTTTATAGTATAGGCAGATAAATTAATTTGACTTTATTTTAAATTTGAAAAATTGAATGGGGTTTATATATTTAAAGCCTCCATCAGAAAGCTGAAAAGTGATCAATTGAAGATCTTTCAGTTCGCACGGAGGCGGAAAGGGATAGGGTTTATCCCATCGAAACCTTTGAAGGATTAGGACAAATTTGTTTAATCTTGTTCTTTTCCCATCTTGTTTCGCACAATTTTTTTTATTTAATCCAATTATGAATGTTACGAAACAAATAAAAAGATGCTTCAAACACACCGCATCATTAGTTTGTGATGCTGACTTAAAGAACCAAAGGTTTCTTTGTGTTTGTCTGCCTTCTCCCTTTTAGATGTTCAATTATTTGTATTTGATTGTAAGAAAATATCTTAGAATAAATAAATATCTTTAGAAAAGATCTTCAATCAAATAATGGTACCCAAGCATATGTTGCGAATTTTCTAATTAATGTAATCTCATAATATGGTTACTGTGAGTTGTCAGGTTCAGTAGTCTCATAAGTAAAACACTTTGAAAATTGTTGGTTTTTCATCTTATTGGTTTGAAAATAAGTGTTTGGTTTAGAAGAGAGCAAATATCCATTCCTTACCTGCATATATCCGGATATCCATTCCTTTTGTTTCTTTCTTGTTTAAATTTCATCCTGAATTGAACTAGTTGAGTGTAATTTGTGCTTGGAAAATCCATAATATGCCATTTTCGTAAGTTTTATGGGATGACACTTAATATTATTTTGATTTACAAGTATTTTTTTTAATAATTAAAAAAAACTTATCCTTTGTATTTTTTGATAACTTACTTGGTGTTAATATTTTTCCAATTTGATTTGATTTGATTTGATATTATAGGCAGTTGAATTATTTTCGTATATTGTTTGAAATTTTTTATGGGATTTAAATTTCGAAAGCCTCCACCAGAAAGCTGCAAGTGATCAAATGAAGATCTTTCAGTTCGCACGGATGCTGAAAGGGACAGGGTTTATCCCTTTGAATCTTTTGAAGGAAGAGAACTAATTTGTGTATTCTTGTTCCTTTCTCATCTAGTTTCGGACACTATTTGTATCCATTATCAATGTTACAAAATATAGAAAAAAAATGTTAAAAATAAGTTGTGCTTCTAACATTCCACATAATTAACTTGTTATTCTAACTTATCGAGCCAAAGGTTTCCCTGCCATCATCTTTGGTTTCCCTTTTAGATTTCCAGTTATTTATCTTCATTTATAAAGAAAATATCCCTGGATAAATAAATTTTAGAAAAGATTTTCAATCAAATAATGGCATCTAAACAATTTTTGTTGCGGTGTTTATAACTTATTTAAAATCAAAATGTGGTTGGTTAGCTATATTCGAATTGTAATGGTCCTGCTATGTTCGAAAATTCTTGCTTTTTCATCTTATGCTGTTGGAGTAGGCTAATTTTTTGAGTTTGACATGTGAGTTACGCTCAGTTATGGAGTATTGGTGGGATTTACACTGTTGTTGACGACGTTTAATTTTTTGTTTTAGTGGGAAGAAATCGGATCGTCCGATTTTATTGCGAAGAAGAACGTTGAGGATACTGAAATCGGATCGTCCGATTTGCTTGTTGCTGTATACATAAAGATCACTTTGAGAACTCCCCACTAGTTCTTCTACTTCTTCGTCTAGTTCAAAAAACCAGGAAGTAATGTTGCTCCTCTTTTCTGGTTCTCCTTCTTCATTCATCCAAAAAAAAAAAAATAATAGTGTAATTGAGGGTGCTTAGTATACGTATATTATCATGGATGATAGAGTTATTTTGAAAATATATTGTTTTGGACAGATTTTATTACAAATGTATGAAGAGGTTCAATTTGTATGTGAAAATTCGTTAGATGTTATTCTGTACATATTGTCGTTTGAGGAATTAAAAGGTGTGATTTGTGAGAAGATAAATCCTCGTATATCTAGGAGAGTATCGTGTATTTTGTATAGGTATCTTTTATCCGTATTTGGTGGGTTTGTTCAATTTCAAACCAAATACGGATGAAGCGAGTATACATGAAATGTTTTCAATGTACGTGACGGATGAAGCGAGTATACATGAAATGTTTTCAATGTACGCGACGGATGAAGCGAGCATGCATGAAATGTTTTCAATGTATACTAAAAATCGCCATCGAATGTCGTGCATCGAATTGTATATTGAGTTCGAACAATCTAAAGTGGATCAAAATATTGAATTAGAAGATTATAATAGTGATAGCGAGGAGAAATTTGAAAGTAATTATGAGATCGTTGATCCGGGTGAAGAAGAAGATGATGCTGACGGCACTATGAACGCAGATCTGGCGGAGGTCGCAAATGTACTAGCAAACCAACAACCGTTTCAGGAGCTTTCTTTCATGCGGTCGTTGGATTTGGAGGCTATGCATGAATGCAAATACATGAATGCAAGTATGTAAAGAAAGATAGTTGTGATAGTTTGGGGTAGTAGATCAATAAGATCAGAAGAGTAAAATATGAACTGTGAATTATAATGTGTAACATGCATTTGATTATTTTATTAGTTAATAATTTTTTAGTATGGACTATATTTACTAGGTCTTTACGAGAATACATATCTTGATGTGTGATTGTAGCAGAGCTTTCTGTTGTTGTGGATGGTGAATTCACGGTTGGAATGGAATTCAGATCGAGGGAGGCAGTAATCAAGGCAATGGAGGATTATAACATTCATAGAGGTGTAGACTATAGGGTGTATGAGTCGGAACCGACGACATTATATGCTAAATGTACACAATATGGCGCAAGTTGTGATTGGCTGGTCAGGGTTACCAAAATGCAGAAGAAGTACTGTTGGGGGATAAAGAGGTACAATGGTAGTCACACTTGTATCAAATCTAGTATTTCTCAAGATAATTCGAAACTGGATTCCAAGATAGTTGCAGAAGCAATTAAGCCGTAGGTAGAGGTTGACCCATTTATGAAGGTAAAATCAGTCATTGCGGAAGTACAATCAAAGTTTAACTACACCGTTAGTTATCGCAAAGCAGAAGGCGGTGGAGTTAATCTTCGGAGGTTGGGAAGCATCGTACAAAGCCTTGTCCATATGGTTTGAGGCCATGTGTCACAAGGAGCCGACAGCGGTGGTTCACTTTGAAACAATGGCTGCATACCAGGGGGATGATTTGGTTCCTGATATCCGTGTAGTGCACCGAGTGTTCTGGAGTTATTACTTTTGTATAAGGGCATTCAGACATTGCAAGCCAGTTGTGCAGGTGGACGAGACTCATTTGTATGGAGAATACAAGGGTTGTTTGTTGGTAGCAGTTTCACAAGATGGCAATAACAATATTGTGCCTATTGCATTTCAACGCATACATTAATTCATTTTACCTGTTTGTAATAGAAAACAGTAAGGGATTGCTAGGAATCGGCGCAAGAAATAGGAGACGGATCCAAGCCCAAGTAAGCAAAAGTGTAAGCGGACCATCCATCTCCTTGCAGTCGACACGAGTTGCCCTACACAATGATCTATTCAAGTGTGCGAGGCATGCCGACCCCCAACTAAACTGTATGATCCCTGCGCAGTTACGAAACAAAGGCAGAAATTTTCAGTGCACCGCTGCACTCGACTTGTCCCCAAACAGAATTGTCCCAAATAACATTATGTGACACTTGACTTACCTCTGAATCTGAATATCATCAGTCAACACTATGCGATCTTTCAAACTCCTAATCCACATTAGTTTTATAAAGCTTCTTCTACAGTTCGTCTTCATCGGTGCAACACCAAAGTGGTGCAAGCACTCGACCTCCAAGGCCTCAAAACTACTCATGGTTGGTTTTGTAACCGGAATTCCATTTGTCGACAGATCGAGAATCATCGCCACATCCTCCAATGTCACGGCACACTCATCAACCGGAAAATGAAATGTGAGTCTCTGGCCGCCATCTCTCGATCAGAGCATTAATCATTGTTGACTAGCATTGAACGACTCCAATATGAGAAACATAGTAAAAACCAGTCTCCCGTAAATACTCCTCAACAATTGGATTGTACGGATTTGACAGCAAAAAGTGTTCACATATCAACATCCGTAAATCCTGCAATATCACATTTTCATTGTAACTACCAGTACATAATTATATTAACAATAACATGATTATGCTCACATGTCCATTATTACTACTAGTTATTATATTTTGCACCCAGCTTATGCATAACTAGAATAAGTTTAGTAATCATAATATATAAAATAACATAATAACCAGAGTAAGTTCATGCTATTATTATTATAAAACAATATATTAAATTTGTGTTTTAGGTTCGGTCTTCACTAATTTATTGTCAAAATTATCCTAAATTATGTTACATTACATTCAATTATCAATAATCAAGACTTAGATTCTAAATTCATATTTCTACTTCTAGTACAATACAATTAAAACAAAATATATTAATTAAAATTTTCTTCCAACATATAATAATAATAATACATTCCAGCAAAAACATAATAACTAGTCATACATTTTATTCCAAAACAAAGCATATTATTAATAAACAATTCAAACTTTATAAACTAATTAGTTCTATTCTATTCCTAAACCCCTAAACTTAACTAATTAGTTCTACTCTATTACTAAAATATAATATTATCACTATTATATTTATTAAATCAAAATATTAAATAATAAAAACTTACATAATTTGAATGTCCGAGATAATTAACAATGTGAAGTTCTGGCTGATTCACTTCTTTAATTTTTGGTCTTCTTGGCATTGTGTTTAAATTTTTTTGAGCTGGTATGTGGTACTTGCAACGGCCAAAAATGGAGATGGTGTGAGGTTGGGGAGCAAACAAAGAGAGATTTGTGTGTGAGGGTGAAAGTGACGCTGCTAGGAGGGTGGGTAACATTCCAAGGGTTATTGGAAGCATGGAATACATCTGGAGAGGAGCTGCATGTGTGCCACGTGGAACCAGTGCACAAATTGGACCCAGGGTTTTGTGTATCATCTGATTTTTGTACTCGGTCCATTCGATTACAGTATCCCCCATCGGATGGTCCGATTTGTCTTACACCGCCATCATACCCCGGTGAAACACCATACACCCCCATAACCCAGCTATACATCAACCCTCTCACTATATTAAAATTAGAAAGTTCTTTGGAATAACCAAGTGGCAAAATAAATAATTGTTGGTTCAGAAGAAGGCAAATATCAAGTGTCAAACCCCAAAATTGTGTGAGGGCACGGAATTCTATTCTTTTGGCTCCTTACTTAGATATATTTGGATATCCATTTCCTTTTTTCTAACTCTCATTTTCTTGTTTAATTTTTGGTTTGAGTTGAACGAATCTGAGTGTAATTGAAGTAGGATAATCTGTATTGTGCTTTGCTTATAACTTTCATGGAATTGCAATTGATATATGGGTTTTTTTCGTTTAATTATTAAAAAAAATCTTAACCTATCTCTTGTATTATTTTATCGGCGACTTAACATTGGTGTGTTTTTACAATGCTATCAGATCCCCTATTAATAATCAGCAGAAGAGACTTTACAAGCTTATTTAAAAGATTCATTTACCCTCATCCGGTTGAAAGCTTTCACGTGGCTACTTGTAGAGAAGGCTCCTCACCAAGGCAGTGCGACAAAGAAGAATAATGACAGGGTGAGGAAGAGTGTCTTGGCTAACATTTGGCTAGATCCCGCTTAGCACGGATGTTTGCCAAATTCGAAACCATTAAATAATATACTGCAACAAAATATCTTAACTTAAGATAAAGACCCAATATTTCTAGGATATATCGAACAGCAAGATATAGAAATAGAAATGAAATAGGTAGTTAGGTTTTACAATTTATTTGAAACTAGAATGAGACTCGTTCGAAGTGCGATTGGAATTCTATAAAATTATATGTTCATTTGTTATTTTAATTGTCATATTTATTTTTGTTGATGGACTTAGTCCTTTTATGTGGTGTTTATTTTCTTTTTTTTTTTTTAATTTTCAGTTGCTGTTCTTTATGAACGTATGTATTTTCTATTGTATTTTTTGTTCTATTTTTATATACGTCTTTCGTTTGAAAGATGTGTTTCTTCTTAGTCTCTTGATTGGTATGTTATATTCGTTTGATGATATTAGTGTTGGCGAAATTGATTTCTATAATCAATAGTGAATATAAATGAGCAATATAATTGATTTCTATTATCTTTTTTATTTGTTGCGGTAGGACTTGAGGTTCAATATTATTTGTTGGAACAAATGTCTTTGACTTCATGGAGTGTCATTATATTTGAAGTTGTATTTAATAATTTTTTTACTTTGTCATTAAATAGACTAAAAATTGTTGTAATACTTTGATATGAAAACTTTTAATTTAATTCTAAACCTTTAGTAATTATTTAGTTAGTAACTTATCATTTGATGGGATTTTTTTATGATAAATATATAGAATTACCTTATTGTAGGATAATGTGGCATTTGATTACATGTGCGACAAATATATTTGTCTCTTTTCTTATGTAATTGTGAAGATTTTTTCCTATTCGAATTTTCAATTTTTGTAATCATTAAGGGTGTGTGTGGTTGAGGGAATTATAGAACATTCCTAAGAATTTTAAGATGGGAATATGAAATTCCTATGTGTGGTTTAAAGTTAAAAAAAATATTCTAAGGTAACTTTTATTCCTTGGAATTGAATTACCACTCATTCAATTCCCATCTCCCCCTGGTTATCTTGGTTATCTTTCATTCTAATGGGAATGGAATGTAAATAATGAAACAAAAAGACTAAATTACCCCTATTATTTAATACTATATTTTACTTCATTTTTCTCTGTAGAACTAAACCATAGCAGAGCAGTTTCTTCCCCAAATCAGTGAGTTTCACCAACGCCACCACCACCGGAGCCGGCACCGGCACCGCCGTTACTCTAAACAGAAGATTCGTCTCCTTATCTTCTCCGATTCATGTTCGCACTGCTTTTCTCTGTGAATTTTATTCGAATCTCATATTAAGGTTTGAGTTTTTTCCCAAATCAATGGAGGCTTCACCAACGCCACCGCCATCGGAGCTACATCGGCGCCACCATTACCCTAAACGGAAGACTGGTTTCCTTCTCTTCTTCAAGTTCATGTTCGCATTGCTTATCTCTACGAATTCTCTTTGAATCTCTCATTAAGGTTTGAGTTCTTTTTATGCTTTCTACATCGACTGCTAATTTGATTAGTTATCTTTTATTTTGCTTGATTTCTTATACGCTCTTTGTGATTATGTTGCATGCAAATAACATATTTGATGATTTGTCTCAATAAAGAGTTTAAGCTTTTGACATATTTTTACATGCTTAATTTGGCTTGAATCTGACAAAAACATATTTTTACATGCTTAATCTTGTCTTAATTTGGCTTTCCGTGCTGTGTACTTCATGAGCCATGCTACAATGCACTACTAAGCTTGCATTACTATTGTTCTGCTTCTTTATCCTGTTGTCTTGATGAATTTTACATACTAGTAACAATGTAAAGTTATTTTGGTGGCAATCTAATTTTTAGCTACTGGATCTGTGGGATCTAATTTTCCAGTTTTAAAATATATTTTGGTGTGCATGTTCTGGTATACTTATATGTTCTGGTGATATTTGTTACAGTTTCGTATGATAGTGCAAGTTTATTCAATTATTCGATCTGCATGTTTACAGATTTTGGCATATAACAAGAAGCCTTTTAAGTTTTTCTCTGATGCTTCTTCAATTTATTTATTCTGTTTTACTTGTTTGTTGATATATTTTAGACTGTTTGAAAATTGAATTAGCCAACTTACTTAGTGGAACAAGGATCAGTTGTAATTGTATTTGTTGAGAACTGATATTTCCATACTGCTATTACTAAATTTGATATGTGATCACCGGTTCTTTTCTTTCTTATTAATGTTTTGATTCAAGTGATTTGAATAAAGTCTTGAATTAGATTGAAGGATGACTAGGTGAACGAGCATTAGTGCATTACCATTAATGTGCATGTAAAATTCTCTAAACCACAATGAACTTTGGTTTATTTTTTCTTGATTTGATAAATCTGAATGTTAGTTTATATATAAAAAATGAATTCAAAAAGGAAAAATGTAAATTTTGGTACTACAATTAATTTCAATGCATTAATCTTTTAGTTGATTGACTTTGGATAAAAAAGAAAATGTAAGGTGATTCTCTTATAGTTATACTCTTCATTGAGTGAAGTCTTGAAAGGGTACAAGAGTAAATAGATTAACCGACAAGTTCATTGATTCCCCCCCTTTTTTTTGTTTGAAATTTCTGTTTTTCTGAAATGGGTGTCTCCCATGATTTCTCGCTTCATTGGTCAATAATGTGTCATTGAAATGTCTCCATGCTTTTGTGTCATTGAAATGTCTCCATTTGGTAATAATGTGTCTCTGTCTCTCTGTGTTTATGTGTGTGCATTTTTAAGTAATGTTTGTTTTTCTTACTTTGCTTTTGGTAATTCATTTGCTTTGGTTTTAGTTTTTGATTGTCACTGTTAAAAGTGCTTCTGAATTTGAGTGGTTGGTCATTTTTTGAACTCTGTCATTTGTTCAGAGAAACGAGATTGGGTTGGTTAGAGACATACAGTGAATCTACACCAATGTATCAGCTTCACGGATTCGTAAGTGTTCAGATCTGAACCACAATACATTATTCCTAATATAATTTTTTTTCTTATTCTTCTCCCTAAGTTCCTTGCTTCTAAATTTGGTTGGTGAATTTTGCTTATAATAACTGAGTTGAAAGACTTTTTTCTCTGATTTTTTGGAACAACAGTAGATACTTTATTTCTTTACCTTGTGTATTCAGTATTAAAATGTTTCTGTAAAGATAATATTCCGTATAAATTGACTCTGTTGCTATCTACCAGTGGTAATTGCTGTTTATGAATTGATAAAATTGAAATTTCCCTTCTCCAATTCTTCTTCTTTTTTTTTAAAGTACTCTTGCTAGAATGGTGGAATCTGAATTGCATATGATCTACTCATAGCATTGGGTTTAGTAGGTATCACAAGAATGCAGTTCATGAGTTGTGTGAAGATTTTCTTATTTCATTTTGTTAGCTTAATATATTTTTCTTGAATTCCATTGTATTTGGATTTTGGAAAATATAAAGTGGTAATTCTTACCTTTATTCTTTTCACATTTTAGCCTGCTATAGTAATCATTATATAGAATAAATAAATAGTAAAGTCTTTTGGCTAAATATTTTAATATTTTTTTTACAGAATAAATCCCAAACAGAAGATGAGAGTTATTGCCTGCTTGATTTTACATTTCGAATTAATAAATGACCTTATGGTTAAGTTATTGATGATTTGTTATGTTTTGATTATGTTAGAATTGAGAAAAAAAAAAGAAAATGGAATGATAGTTACAGTAGGCAAGTAATAAGGGATATTAGTGTCGATAGGATTATTTATTTTAGCGATCTAGCATGTATAGAAAACACAAGAATGGATAGGCATGCTTTTCATGCATTGTGTAACTAACGTGCTTAAAGTGGTTGGAAAGTTAGAACCAAGTAGGAATATGGGTGTGGAAGAAATGGTTGCTATGTTTTTACATATTATAGCACATGACGTCAAAATTAGAGTAATAAAGAGACAATTTGTAAGATCTGAAGAAACAATTAGTAGGCGGTTTAATGATGTATTGCTTGCTATTTTGAGATGTTATAATCTCTTACTGAAGAAACCTCAACCATTTAGCCAGGATAGAATGGATGAACGATGGAAATGGTTCAAGGTAATTTATCTTGCTAATGTTATTAAACCTAATATGCTTGGTATGCTTTAAGATTAAGTTAATTGATCTCTTTTTTTTGGATTTTAGAATTGCCTAGGAGCCTTAGATGGTACTCATATCAAAGTTAATGTCCTTGAGGCTGACAAGCCTAGATATCGAAACAGAAAAGGTGACATAACAACCAATGTGCTTGGAGCGGTTGCTCCCGATATGCAATTTATCTATGTACTGGCAGGTTGGGAGGGTTCAGCTGCGGATTCTAGGGTATTGCGAGATGCACTATTTTGCAATGGGTTTAGTGTTCCCCAAGGTATTTTTATTGAGACTTTAGTATGTTATCAAAGTAACTATTTGATCTTTCATTAATTTTGTTCAATTTTATATGTCACACTAGGTCATTACTACTTATGTGATGCTAGATACGTGAATTGTGAAAGATTTTTGGCACCTTATAGAGGACAAAAATATCATTTGAGTGAGTTTAATCCACATAATCAATCCAGTACACTCAAGAGTTTTTTTAATATGAAACACTCATAAGCTAGGAATGTCATTGAAAGGACATTTGGAGTATTGAAAGCAAGATGGGGAATTTTAAGAGGAAGATCATTTTATCCTATTAAGACTCAAGGAAGAATTATAACTGCTTGTTGCCTTTTGCATAATCATATTAGAAGAGTGATAGTTGTGGATCCTATTGATGAGATAGAAGATCAAAATATACTTGGACTAGATGGTGAGACGATCCACCATATTGAGATGAGTGATGCTTGGGGTAGATGGAGAGATCAACTTGCACAAGAAATGTGGAACCAATGAAGGAGAAGACATCACGCTCGATAATTGTAATAGTTTTTCTATGTGTGAGGCTGTCTGTCGTAATATTGATGTCATTTTGTTGATGTGTTTGTGTTCTTGTACAAGAGTTGTGCGTCTGTTAGTAAATTTTAACTTTTGAGACTTCTTTGTAACTTTAATTTGGATAATAGTAAAGCTTTTTAATACATATGTGGTTAGAATCGTTGAGATTTGTTTTATATAAGTTCAATTATGGATTATGAGACGAATTATGAATTATGGAATTTTTGAAAATTTAGATACATATTTTGTGTTATTTTAATTAAACATATTTAATATTAGGGGTATTTTAGTAAATTTAAAAAATTTAGAGTCAATAATAATTTCACTAAAGATATTTGTTATTAGGGATATTTTAGTAAATTTAAAAAAATTTAGAATCATTAATNNNNTTTAAAAAAATTTAGAATCAATAATAATTTTAATTAAAGATATTTGATATTAGGGGTATTTTAGTAAATTTAAAAATAAAATAAAAAAATATTTTATTATATTTATATTTATTTAAAAAATTAGAGTCTAAAAAATTTAATTAAAAATATTTTATTATATTATATTTATATTTTATTATATATATTTACTAAATTTAATCATTAATATTCTAATTAAAAATTATAAGGGCATTTTGGACAAAATATTCACAATTCTCAAATATATTAAATATGAACCAAACAAAAACTAAAACATACCTAGGCATATTATTAATATTCCATAGACTTTATTTTTACAAACCAAACATAGGAATACTCTATACTTGGTAATATTATTCCAAGGAATCATATTCCTAATAATGATATTCCTAGGCATAAAAATTAATCCTTGAACCACACAGACCATAAGTATATGGTATTTGAGTTAGTGTAATATATGTTGTGAGTTTTTTTGGGTCATAACTTGATTATCAGATTCTCATTGTATGGTCAATAAATTTTGGATAGTTATTTGATTTTTTATCATTCTATTTTGAGGATTTGTGTTGGCATAATCTTGGTTTGGTATCTCCATTATTTTTTCGTATTGATCGGTCCTTTTTAAAATATTATTTATATTTGTTAAATTAAATCATAAAATAAATAGATTATATTGAAATAACATATTTTTATATTCATTAACCAATGTTGATATCATTGTAATAATTTTTTAGCCCTTTATTTGTGTTATAATTTCTTTGTGTATTTGACTTAATATATTTTTCCACAATGTGACTTTCAACACGATATTTAACATTATTGTAACTATGTTGTTAATGACTATATATATAAATTAAAATGAGTTGTATGTTTATTTTTCTACTCTTTAAGTATCAATTTCATTGTTTGTATTTTTGTAGATTCTTCACATTTATTTGTTTTTCTCTTAGTGCATACAGATTTTCAATGACATTTATAATAATAAGAATAATAATTTTTAGCATATTTATTGTATTTTTATAAATTATTTTTAATTAGAATAGTATTGAATAAGTTATTTTTAATAATAATAATTTAAATAACATGAAATAAAAGTACTTGTTAATATTTTTCTTTGACCCACTCTGTCAGATAACGTCTCAAGTATATTGATAAATCCCAATTTTAGGGTTTATCTTGTATTGAATTTGGTGAGTTTTATCAATTTTTTTTCACATTTATTCATATAAATTGTATGTTTTTATGATTTCTTCTTAATTATGCTTCATAGTTCATAACATGCTTCTTAGACCTTAAAAATGCTAAATTTTAATCTTCTCCTATTACCATTCGATGTCGTGATGCATTTGTTAAGTGATTTCAGTATTTATAGGACAAGAATGGTTAGAGGATGGAAAAGAAGCATGCAAAAGTGGAAGGAACATGAAGAATAGAAGTTGTGAGAGGCTGGTTCCCCCGCGTGCGCATGGCTTCCGCGTACGCGTGATAATTGCGAAGATTCGACTGACGTGTACGCGTGACGTTCAGCACGTGACTCATTTATAGAAAATGTGGTTGGCGATTTATGAGCTGCTCCAGGCCCAAATCCAACTTGGTTTTGAATGGAAAAGGCCAAGAATTGAAGGGGAAAAGGAAGCAATGAAGCATACACACATTAGACTTGATTTTAGCTAGTTTTTGTTCTTTATTTTCTAGAGGGAGAAACTCTTACTTCTCTCTAGGTTTAGTGCATTTTGATCATTTTCTGGTTTGAATTTCTGAATTGGAGCTTGTTAATTCTAGTTTTATTGTCTTAATTTTAGTTTCTCTAGTTATAATTTTGGCTGAGGTCTTGTGTTAAAATTGTGTTCTTCTCCTTATTTTTTTCTTTTCTTTCTCATTTTGTGAACCTTGTTGATTTTGAATTTTCATTAATGCATGGATGTTTTCATGTTTTATAGTCTTAGTTAAGTTGATATTATTGTTAATTGTTAGTGGGTAGTTTTAATTTCTATTTGATTTTGCAATTTAGCTATGTCTTTAACTATTGCCTACCAAGTGTTTGACAAAATATTTTCATTAGTTAAGGAGTAATTTTCTACACTTTGGCATAGGTTAAGGGAATTGAGTGACCTTGAGTCATTGGATCTAATTGGATTGGTGTTTTGAGAACCCTTGTTGGTCAATTTGATACCTATTAACACTAGCCTACTACTAAGTTAATTAGTAGCTAGGTTGGGACTTATAGGTTGATGTTAATCAAGCCTATTTGACACACTTCAAGCATAGAAGTAGACTTAATGGGATTGGTCCCTCATAATTGTCAATATATGGTTATTAGACAAGGATAGTGATCTCAATTCCTATACCTTAGCCAAGAATTGTTTTGCAATTCATATTTGAAAATCCGAAATTCTAATCACTTAATTCTTGCTTTAGTTAATTTTAGTTGTTTAGTTAGTTCTAGAATAGAATTAGATTTATATAGTGTCTTGTTGGATTGCCATTTACTTAGATCTTGCTTTAATTGTCTTGATTTAGTTTCTTCCCATTTAAGTTTCTTGCATGCTAAGCTTTGCTAGTTTAAATTCATGCTTATATCTTTCAATCCTGGAATTCTAGCCAATCTTGATACATACACTTGTCCATTCTCTTGAGGACGACCCGGGAGTAATACTCTCGGTTGATTTTTATTGGGTTGAACTTGTGAAAACCAAATTAAACTTTGATTGAGAGTTAGTTGTCAGTTTGGAACCATACTTCGACGTGACCTGTATTGAAAAATTATATATATATTTTAATTATATCATGTCTTTATCTTATCCTTCTTTATTGCTTATCTTTACCTTCGCTTTAAAGACGCGCTTTATCTATCTGTTATCGATACATGAGAGTTTCCATTCGCGATTTTATTTTATTCCTTTTCAGACTTTTCGTCTAATACTTTCTTTCAACTATATATATAAATATGTACATTAAATCCATCTTGAGAGTCTGATGCACGGAAACTTGTCTCTTAACAAATTTTCCTCGGCAAGTATACCGAATTGTCGTCAAGTAAAAACTCACAATAGAGTGAGGTCGAATCCCACAGGGATTGATTGGTCAAGAAACTTTTATTGGAGGACTGTTCTAGTTAAGCGAAGCAGAATTTGATTTGAGAATTGCAGGAAATTAAATGGCGGGAAAGTAAATGGCAGAAAATGTAAATGCTGGAAATAAAGAGCTGAATATAAATGACTGAAAGTAAATTGCAGAATCTTAAATGGGGAATGGGGGATTTAGCATGAAAGTAAATGGCAGAAAGTAAAGAGAATGGATAAGACCAGAAATGGGGAATTCATTGGGCTTAGGAGATGTTGCATTCTCCGGATCAAGTTCATTTTCATCTCTTCCTCAATCAATGCATTCATTGATCTCCTTGGCAATCTTAAGTGATTGAATTCTAATTCCTTGGTAATTCAACCTCTCAAATCTTGATCAATAGCCAATTCCTTGGTCTAATTGCTCATGAGAAGAGATGAAGTATGGTCACTGATTATACCACATGTATTTCCAAATCAAAGTATTAGGAGAATTATATGTCACCATATCCGCCCAAACCCCAATTTGGTCCAACATGAGAAAGCATTTCTAGCATGATCTCTTCATTCCTCTTCCAAGGTTCCGAAGAGATCCAAGTATGAATAGCTTCTTTTCCAAGACAACTACCTAATTGGATGAAGATTGAAAGCTTTCTAGTAAAATCAAGAGAAAAGAAAGAAGAATAATAATGAAAACTATTATTGATCCATCAAATTACAACAGAGCTCCCTAACCCAATGAAAGGGGTTTAGTTGTTCATAGCTCTGGGAATGGAAAACAGAGATGGAGAATACATTCTAAAAGTAAAACTAAAAGTGCAGAGAAAGTAAAATTATACAGAGAGTAGTTCTCTCAATGCCCCCAAAAGCTCTCTCCTCTCTCTAGTTTAAAACTACTCCTATATATACTACTCTTCTGATATTCCAGTTGGCTCTTCAAGTCTTGGATATGGGTCTTTGGATCTTGAGTTGAAGCAGTTTGGAATCTTTAGTGGGCTCAGCTTTACTTGCAGAGAAAGTGTGAAGTAGGCATGGACTTTAGCTAGGACGTTAGTGGCATTAACGTTAAGTGAAAATGTGGGTTCGAGAACGTTAGTGACAATCACCTTTTGCACTAACGTTCCTAGCCCAAGATGGTTCACGTTAACTTCAACGTTAGTGGCACTAATGAGAGCACTAACGTTGCCTCTTGGTCCATCGCAAGCGTTATTGGCGTTTACCTTTTCCAATAACGTTGCCGTTAGCCCCTCCTTTCCTCACGTTAGAGTTCATGTTAGTATAACTAACGTGGCTCTTAACGTGGGCATGCCTTAGCCTCGAGAGCGTTAGTGACACTTACCTTTGTCACTAACGCTCCAAACGCCTCACCTTCCCACGTTAGAGTTCATGTTAACTTAGTTAACGTGACTCTTAACGTGTTGAAGATTGCCATCTCCAACGTTAGTGACAAAGGTGAGTGTCACTAATGTTGGCTTATCATGCTTGGCTCCACGTTACTCTTCACGTTAGTGGTCTTAACGTGACCACTAACGTGGGCAATGTTGGCTTAGTCCAACATAGTGACAAAGGTAAGTGTCACTAACATTGGCATTGTTTGCCCCTTCCACGTTAGAGTTCACGTTAACTAAGTTAACGTGGCCAATTGCCAATTTCGGAGCGTTAATGGTATTCACTTTTACCACTAACGCTGGAGCTCCCTTTTCTTTCACGTTAACTACCACGTTAATGTAGTTAACGTGGCAATTAACGTGGGCTATGATGGCTTCGAAAGCGTTATTGGCGATCACTTTTCTCATTAACGTTATGAGTTCATTCCCATTCCACGTTGGTGGTCACGTTAATTAGATTAACGTGGCTGCTAACGTGGCTCTTCCTTGCTTCCTTTGTCCTGAAATCAAGCAAATACAATGCATCAAAGCTCTAATCCAAGTTATGATATCATGCATCATCTATTTTATCATTCAATTCCAGCATAATTCTCATAAAATAATGTAAAAAAATTCATAGTGTTGCTTGAATTAAGATGTAAGTGATTATCTACCCAGAACTTGCTTATTTCCTAAGAAAGTACATGAAACTACCCTAAAACAATAAGGAAAAGGTCAGTGAAACTGGCCAAAATGCCCTGGCATCACAACACCAAACTTAAAGCTTGCTTGTCCCTAAGCAAGTACTGAAACATGAGAATGATGAATGAAATGATAAGAGGAATGAATCATTATTGTGGAAGTCATGTCCTTGGTTTTATGGGGTTTCATGCATAGCAACTTAGGTTCATTCCTTTACTGGCTTTCAGACCTTTATCATGCCCTGGAATACTCACTTGATAGCACCCTTTGAGACTTTTATTTATTGATCCTTTTGTTTTTTCAAGGTGTATTGTATCCTTAGGCTAAGTGTTCTGTGAGGGGGCGACTTTTTAAAATAAGCTTTCAGCCAACACTCTCGAACCAGTTAGTTCAAGGTGCTAGGTGTTGAAACACCCCTAAGGACTTACTCCCTCAAGTCTCTCTCCCTCATACATGCACATCACAGGCACATGGTTTGTTATTTTCTTTCCTTGAGGCCTTGGTGTCCAGTACCTCTTTGGGTTACTAAATGTTCTGTAGCAAGGTTGCTCTTGATAGTGGATTTTCAGTTGATAATCCCGGGTTAGTTAACCCAAGTTACCAAGTGATGAAGCACTCCTAAGAACTTATTCATCCAAGCAGATCCTTGGTACAAGAGCACCACAGACACATCCCTCAAGATTCAAGCCCTTGATGCCTAGCTTTATTTCTTATTACTTTTCTTTCTTTCTCAACTCTTATTGTTCTTTTCCTTTTTCTTATTAGGATCTTGTTATTTATCTAGTCTCATGGGGTGTGTTTCAAGCATATGATTCAGGACAGATAGTTGCCTTCCTACCTTGTTGGTGAACCAACTTAGCTAAGAGATTACTACACCACAAGCTTAAGAACCTACTCCACAAATGATCATCACTCTGGTTTTTCATAACATCTCTTTTTATTTGGCTTAAAAGGACAAGCATACAAGTGAGCAAGGTGCAGATGAAAACAGGACATTAGACTAGCAAGCCTAGACCTAAGCAATGAAAATACTAAAGACAGAATTGAAAATTCCTAAGCTACTATGAAAGCATGTTCTATCTCATACATGATTTTCGTTATTTAAAACTTGAAAAAGATGGGATAATGAGGGAACTCCACCACCTTTTACTCATGGGTTTGCTCATGCTCTCCTTCTTGTTTGTCTTCTGTGTTTTTCTTGAGTGCTTGAACTCCTACTTCCCTTGCCTTTTTCAATCAACTTTTTCCAGAAGCCAGCATCTTCCATCTTCTTTTTCAATGTTTCCTTCTGCTGTTTCACCTTCCTTTTCTCTTGTTCTATTAGATCTTTTTGGACTACATCATACCTAGGGATTGTAGAGTGCAGATTATTCATATGACCAGACATATAATTCAACTTGGCTTGAGTGTTTATGTTGAACTCCTCCCTATGTAGTTGCCGTCCTTCATTAAGTACGCTGAACTCATTGAATGCCTTCGTCTGAGCTAGCTGACGTTGGTTGAGTTCTTGAAGGCGTTTGTCTTGACGCTCTTGCCTTTCAGTCACTTGATTGATGGCTTGAGTGAGCTGGGAGTAGTGTTCCATTTGCTGTTTCTGTCACTCCCCTTGTTGATTCATCCAATTAGAAAGGAGTTCTTCTTGACGATCCATTTTTTGGGATTGAATGTGTAGTTGTTGCTCTTGCCCTTCCATATATCTCCTTGCCAAGTCCTCAATGGCTCCTTGAATGTGGCCCAGATTCATATTGGTTGGATCATCGTACTCTTCTTGTTGGTATTCTTCCTGATGAGATTCTTCTTGGTGAGGTCCTTCTTGTGATGTTCTTTTCCCTATTTGAGGCCTTCTTTGTTGTTGGGCGGGTGCCACATAAGTTATACGCTGGAGCGTAACCATCCTTTCAGAGTTTACCCAAGTTGGATTGCTGTCCTCGAAGACTACCTTGGCTTTCGTACACAGCCTAAGGATGGTGCTGGGGTACCAAAGTCTAGCACCTGGATCATTCTTCTCGGCTGATTCTTGAATCCCCTCAGCTGAAATTTCGTGCACATTGATGCTTCCACCGTTTATTAAGCAATGTACCATAGTGGCTCGAGTAATGTTGACCTCAGAATTGTTTGCGGCTGGGAGGATAGATCTGTTCACGAGCTCAAACCATCCCTTGGCTTCCGGGATGAGGTCTCCTCTCCTGAGGAACCGGGGTCTCCTATCCGAATACCTTTCCCAGTCAGATCCTATAACACACATATCATTCACAATTTCTTCAAGTTCATCATTGTCGAGGCCATTACTTATTCTCACATGATAACTGGGCTCATCAAAATGTGGCGATTTCAGCTGAAGAGTCCTTGTTATGGCATTGGGGCTGAAGTCCACCTCTGTTCTTCTCACATAACTTTTGAAGGTGGGGGCCTTGGTTTTGTCTTCTCTGACCATATTTGCATAGAACTCTTTGATGAAGTTTGCATTTATCTTTGCTTCTGGGTTCGTGAGACTTTACCAACCCCTTTGTTCAATCTTCTCTCGAATATGTGGGCATTCATTCTCGTTGAACTGGAATGTTAACTCAGGCAATATCTTTTTGAGCTTTATCCGTTCAAATTTGAGTTCATGGAATGCAGTTTTGAATCTCCCTTCATCGAAAGGGATGCTCTCCACCGGTTCCTTCCTCTTTTGCCTCTTGGAGCTTGATGATGCCATAAGTGACTTTTGAGATGTGAAGGTGTTGAGAATTATTGGTTAATGATGGAATTCGGCCGGTTAAGATGGGGTGTAGTGAAGGGAGTGAGTGAGAGTGTTTTTGATGGGGTAAGAGGAGTTGGGTGCCAAAAGTGGGAAGTGTAAAGGATGGAAATTGGAATGTGAAAGGGAGTATGGAATAAGAACCACTTATATAGGGAAGCGGTGAGTGAATGAAATGTGTGGATTGATGGAGTGGGTGTATGATGAACGGATGGGGTTTAGCATGGGATGAACACAAGGATCATCAACTTTATGATGGGGTTGGTTCAGTTTCCAAGCGTGTTCTTCTTCCAATGTTGCATGGCAACATTTCCCAATGCATTCTCCTTTGAGACATGTGTATAGTCCCCTCCTTTTGAAGTGGCCGAAACCTCCTCTTTCAATTGTCCCATCAATTCTCCTACAAATAAAGGGATGCGATTAATGAAATTGTGGAAAGTGGCGGCAAAATTTAAAAGAAAAGAAAGAGTAACTACTTTTTAAAATTTTTGTTGTTAACTAACTAAGTGCTATTCATGAGTACAAACCAACTGACTAATTGATTATCCATGTATGCAACATTGGTGACACCAAACTTAGTTTGTGGCCATGTGGTGTAAAAGGAATTGTTCAAGGTTCTAAGAGTGACATGATATGAATTGCATTCATGTTCTCTTAGTGTGCCTTGAACACCAAACTTGTTCTTCACTATGTGTTGCAAAAAGGAAAGATTCAGTCAAGTGTATGTCAAAGTTGATTTGGACTTCATGAACCTTGCATTATTAACTACTTTTAAAAGCATATATAAAACATGGGTTGCCTCCTATGAAGCGCTTCTTTAGCGTCACTAGCTTGACGTTCTGCCCTTTGTCAGGGTGGTTGGTAATGCTTCAGATCTTCCCCTCTTGCAGTAAACCTATATCCATTGGCTTCATCAAAGATCTCTACATGTTCTAGGGAGAGAACTTTGTTGATGGTGAAAACCTTAGGTAACTGAGATGGGATGGTGGGGAGATGAAGTGGGATAACTGGGAAATAAGTTGAGATCACTTTATCCCCTGGAGAGAAACCCTTTGTAGGGATCTTCTTGTTCCTCCATCTCCTTGGTGCCTTCTTCTTTGTTTCTTTTGCTGTTGCCCTGCTCTTTGTGGTCTCTTTTCCTAGGAAGATTTTGTTGCTGGTCTCATATGATTCTGGTGGTTTTGGCTCCACTTGAGTTTCCTTTAGCTGTGACACCTTCTGGCTGTTTTGCTTAACAACTAAAGGGATTCCCAAGTGTACATTTTATGCTTCAGTGCTTGTTTCTTCCACCAGTGCTTTGTTGTGATCTTCCCTTGGTTCCTTGTTTTCCTGATCTGCTTCTTGTGAGGGTTTAAAGACTTTGAAGGCGAGTTATTCATCATGTATCCTCAGTATTGGCTCTCCTCGCTCCACATCTATGAGCGCTCTGGCTGTAGCTAGGAACGGTCTTCCCAATATGATTGGATGGATGTGACTCTCTTCCATTTCCAATATGACAAAATCTGTGGGAAGGAAGTAAATTTCCACTTTTACCAACACATTTTCAACCATTCCCACTGCTTGTTTTTGAGTTTTGTCAGCCAGCCTGATGACTACATCTGTGGGCATTAGTTCATTGATCTGCAGCTTCTTCATGAGAGATAGAGGCATTAAGTTGATGCTTGCTCCCAGGTCACAGAGTCCTTTATCAAACCTTGTTTCTCCTATAGCATAGGGGATGTGAAAACTCCCTGGGTCCTTCTTTTTTGTAGGCAACTCTGGTTGAATGAGAGCGTTGCACTCCTTATTAATCACTATTGTTTGCCCTCCCTTGAGTGAGCTTTTCCTGGTCAGCAGCTCCTTCATATACTTAATGTACGAGGGCATTTGCTGGAGGGCCTTGATGAATGGTATGTTTACATGGAGAGATGCAAACATATCAAGGAACTTTGAGTATATTCTTTTTTCTACACCACCCTTGAGTCTTTGGGAAAAAGGTGCATAGAGTTTCAGCATCTCCTTCTGTGTAATTGTGGTTTCTTGGTGATCCTCTTCTTGTTTCTTTACTGAGGTATCTCCAGGTTGTTCTAAATGTTTGTTCAGCTCTTCCTCAATCCCCTTATCACTTATAGTGACCATCTTGCAATCTTCCCATCTGACCTTCTTTGCTTCACCTCTAGGGTTCTTCTCTGTGTCACTTGGGAAGCTATCAGTAGGTTTGGGAATCTTCTCAGAGAGGTATCCCACATAAAATTCCAACCTCTTGATGGTGTCTCCCTGGTTCTTGATATTAGCTCGCACCTCCTCCTTGAACACTTTGTTATCTTGGATTTCCTTACATATGCCTTCAAGTAGAGTCTCAATCCTTGAGAGTTTATCTTCGGATGATGGAGAGTTGAGATTGGAGGGATGAGAAGGGCCATTTTGGCTTTGGTATGGATGTTGAGGTGTGTTGTTAGGTGGGTGCTGATATGATCTCTGTGTGGAATGTTGGTAAGCTGTATTGTTGTTGGGGTTGTGGCGTCTCTGATCTTAGCCTTGGTCTTGTTGATTTCCCCACCCAAAGTTTGGGTGGTTCCTCCAACCAGGATTATAGGGTTTGGAGTATGGGTCATGGTTCTACCTAGGTGAATTTCCAATGTAGTTGGCTTGTTCCTGAGCACCCTCTGCTTCTTCATTCACTCCTTCTTGAGCTGCTGTTGAGGTGGTGATTGCTGCTACTTGATTCCTCTCCATCTTCTTGGTAAGGTCAGCCAGCTGCTTGGTGATCATCTAGTTTTGAGCTAGCAGTGCATCCACATTGTTCAGCTCCATCACTCCTCTAGTGTTGCCTCTTTCAGAAGCATAGAAGTAGTCATTCTCAGCTACAGTCTCAATGACATCTATGGCTTCTTCAATGGTCTTCTTCTTGTTCAGAGATCCCCCGGATGAGTGGTCTACAACCTTCTTTGATTCATAAGAAAGACCTTCATAGAAAATGTGTAACTGCACCCATTCATTGAACATATCTGGCGGGCACCTTCTTGTCAAGTCTTTAAACCTCTTCCATGCTTCATATAGAGTCTCACCATCTTGCTGCCTGAATGTTTGTACCTCAGCTCTCAACCTATTGATTTTTTGAGGAGGATAGAATTTTGCCAAGAATTTATTCACCACATCTTCCCAAGTTGTTAAACTCTCCTTCGGGAAGGATTCCAGCCATTTTGATGCTTTGTCCTTAAGTGAAAAGGGGAATAGAAGTAGTCTGTAGGTGTCAGGATGAACACCATTAGACTTCACAGTATCACATATCCTCAGGAAGGTGGTTAGATGTTGATTGGGATCTTCTTGAACACTTCCTCCGAATGAACAGTTGTTCTGAACAAGGGTGATGAGCTGTGGCTTTAGTTCAAAGTTGTTGGTATGTATGGTTGACTTTTGGATGCTACTTCCACAGTTTCCTGGGTTTGGGTTGATGTAAGAACCCAGAACTCTTCTCTCTTGTCCAGCCTGATGCACTGGACTTTCTCTGCCATGGTTGTGAGCCTCTTCTTCATGATGGTTTTCTATATTCTCATCCATGTCTGGATCAAAATATTCCTCCTCTTCCTCAGCACTAACGACTCTCTTTCCTCTTGCTTCCCTCCTCAATCTAAGGAAGGTCCTCTCAGGTTCAGAATCAAAGGAAGTTGAAGCCCTGCTTCTTCTACCTGTCATACAACCTACAAGTCACAAGCAAGAAAGATAGATGCAGACAGTATTCTCTGCAGAAATGCTGTTAGTGTGAGTGAGGCAATATATCAAACAGTTAGTCGGTCAGTGAACTAAATAGTAAAAAAAAGAAAATGCAGATAACACCACAAACGGGTAAGGGGCAAAGGGAATAAAATAACTAAAACTGAAAGTAAATCACTCTAATGAAATTAAATCAAACAAAAGAAAAAAAATGATCAATCTAGTTATCCACCAATTTAATCATTGTTGATACAAAATCAATCCCCGGCAACGGTGCCATAAACTTGATGCACGAAAACTTGTCTCTTAACAAATTTCCCTCGGCAAGTATACCGAATTGTCGTCAAGTAAAAACTCACAATAGAGTGAGGTCGAATCCCACAGGGATTGATTGGTCAAGCAACTTTAATTGGAGGACTATTCTAGTTGAGCTAAGCAGAATTTGATTTAAGAATTGCAGGAAATTAAATGGCAGAAAAGTAAATGGCAGAAAATGTAAATGCTGGAAATAAAGAGCTGAATATAAATGACGGAAAGTAAATTGCAGAATCTTAAATGGAGAATGGGGGATTTATCATGAAAGTAAATGGCAGAAAGTAAAGAGAATGGGTAAGACCAGAAATGGGAAATTCATTGGGCTTATGAGATGTTGCATTCTCCAGATCAAGTTCATTTTCATCTCTTCCTCAATCAATGCATTCATTGATCTCCTTGGCAATCTTAAATGATTGAATTCCAATTCCTTGGTAATAAAACCTCTCAAATCTTGATCAATAGCAATTCCTTGGTCTAATTGCTCATGAGAAGAGATGAAGTATGGTCACTGATTATACCACATGTATTTCCAAATCAAAGTATTGGGAGAATTATATGTCACCATATCCGCCCAAACCCCAATTTGGTCCAACATGAGAAAGCATTTCTAGCATGATCTCTTCATTCCTCTTCCAAGGTTCCGAAGAGATCCAAGTATGAATAGCTTCTTTTCCAAGACAACTATTAAGTGAAAATGTGGGTTCGAGAACGTTAGTGACAATCACCTTTTGCACTAACGTTCCTAGCCCAAGATGGTTCACGTTAACTTCAATGTTAGTGGCACTAATGTGACTACTAACGTTGCCTCTTGGTCCATCGCAAGCGTTATTGGCGTTTACCTTTTCCAATAACATTGCCCTTAGCCCCTCCTTTCCTCACGTTAGAGTTCATGTTAGTATAACTAACGTGGCTCTTAACGTGGGCATGCCTTAGCCTCGAGAGCGTTAGTGACACTTACCTTTGTCACTAACGCTCCAAACGCCTCACCTTCCCACGTTAGAGTTCACGTTAACTTAGTTAACGTGACTCTTAACGTGTTGAAGATTGCCATCTCCAACGTTAGTGACAAAGGTGAGTGTCACTAACGTTGGCTTATCATGCTTGGCTCCACGTTACTCTTCACGTTAGTGGTCTTAACGTGACCACTAACGTGGGCAATGTTGGCTTAGTCCAACGTTAGTGACAAAGGTGAGTGTCACTAATGTTGGCATTGTTTGCCCCTTCCACGTTAGAGTTCACATTAACTAAGTTAACGTGGCCAATTGCCAATTTTGGAGCGTTAGTGGTATTCACTTTTACCACTAACGCTGGAGCTCCCTTTTCTTCCACGTTAACTACCACGTTAATGTAGTTAACGTGGCAATTAACGTGGGCTATGATGGCTTCGAAAGCATTATTGGCGATCACTTTTCTCATTAATGTTGTGAGTTCATTCCCATTCCACGTTAGTGGTCACGTTAATTAGATTAACGTGGCTGCTAACGTGGCTCTTCCTTGCTTCCTTTGTCCTGAAATCAAGCAAATACAATGCATCAAAGCTCTAATCCAAGTTATGATATCATGCATCATCTATTTTATCATTCAATTCCAGCATAATTCTCATAAAATGATGTAAAAAAAATCATAGTGTTGCTTGAATCAAGATGTAAGTGATTATCTACCCAGAACTTGCTTATTTCCTAAGAAAGTGCATGAAACTACCCTAAAACAATAAGGAAAAGGTCAGTGAAACTGATCAAAATGCCCTGGCATCAGAGTCGTATCACCTTATTATTATCGACTTATGACTTGAGTATAAGGATTTGAATATTAGGATGTTATACCAAGTAATAAACTCATAATGAGTGAGTGTCGATCCCATGAGACTTAATGGATTAAGCAAACAATGGTCAATTGATTATTCTAGTCAGACAATCAAAATTAAGTGTTTCAATAGTAAATAACATGAAAACAGAAAAATAAATAAAAGCAAACTAAAATTAGTTAAAAAAATAATATGATAAAGATGGTTAAGGTATCAGAGTTATTTAAATTTTAGGATTAACTATTATTGCTATCTACTTTGATCATGCAAAGATTGAGTTTATGGCAAATCCTAGGTTCTTGAATTCCTATTTCAAGGCAATCCATTCTCCTCTCATCCAACCAACTGTCAATTCTTTGATCAATCAGTTGTGTTAGAGTGTTAAGTCCAATTTCTGATTTAAAAGCCACACAAACCCTAAAAATCCAAAATGATGCAATTATATGCCACATACCACATTAAACCTAGATAATTAAGAATGTGTGGGAAAGTGGTTTCAAGATGTAATTCTAATGATATAGCTTTTTCAAGATTCAATAGAATTTAAGTTAGATTAGAGTTATTTTTCAATACTCACTAATCCGTAGGATGAAAGACGAAACCAATTCTTAAATAATAATCAATGCATTAATCAAGAGTAGAAGAACAAATAATTATTAATCCATCAAAGTAAACATAGTTCCTAACCTTAACAGTGGAGGTTTAGTTACTCATGGTATGTAGAAAACCCTAGCAGAGAAAAGTATAAAAGTACGGAATAAAAATTAGGAGAGGAGAGGTCTCCCTGCGAGGGCGAATCTCTATCCTATTTATAGTCTTAATCCTAATTGATTTAAAAATTAAATTCAAAACCTAATAAAATCTTTTCTATTTATTTATTTAAATTTGAAACAAACAAATCTTCCATGTTGACTCCAATGAGGACGTGGTCCCCACTCCTTGCAGTGTTGCCGGCGCTAAATGCCGGGTTAGTGGCGTTTAGCGCCACCCTTCCAGACGCGAATGGTGAGAGTTCCTGGGTCCGATGTTAAATGCCGGTGATGTGGTGTTTAGCGCCAAGGTGGAAGAGATGAACGGTGAGATTTTCATGGTCCGGCGTTAAACACCGGTGATGTGGCGTTTTGCGCCAAGTCTCCCAAGAAGAATTGCAATGTTGGGAGCATGTCACGACGTTTAGCGTCATGAAGCCAACAAGAAAGCATGAACAATTATATATCATTGAAATGCTCTAGAAGTTATCTTTCTAATGCTGCTAAAATCGTATCTTTTGGACCTCTATAGCTCAAGTTATGCTCATTGGAGTGTGAAGAGGTTAGGGTTGACAACATCCACGAATT
Organism: Arachis ipaensis; assembly: GCF_000816755.2. NCBI lineage: Eukaryota > Viridiplantae > Streptophyta > Magnoliopsida > Fabales > Fabaceae > Arachis > Arachis ipaensis. The sequence goes on from NC_029792.2 coordinate 41,028,425, forward strand.
CTCTCTGCACTTGTCTTTAATTCTTGATTCCTCCTTGTGCTTTTGCTTCTCTTTTCCTAACATTTTCCTACAAGAATCATGAAATCAAGGAAATCAAAGTACTAATAAAATAGTCTTGAAAATAATATAATTACAAAAAAAAAGTCATAACTTTTCTATAAGAAATAGCAATGAAAGTGCTTAAGATGCTCATGCATCAATTGTGTATGCAATGTAAAAGTGTTGGAAAATTCTACTGTGCTGAATGCAAAATCCTTCTGTACTCGCTGATGATACGTGTGGTGCCTGTGGTTGGAACGCGTGTCCAGAGAGAACTACTGGTGTTCTCGAAATAGTAGTTGATGATGCCAAGAAAAGTCATCGTGGGCCCCGCAGTTGGCAGGGTCTGTGTCAGTTGTCCTTGCTTAGCAAAAGATTTACTGATGATAATGAATGTAGTTAACATTAATATAGCTGATGTAATTAATATTATTTTTTATTAAATCGGCAGGGCCATTAAATAATTTCCTGGATGGGCCTTTGATAATGAACATGTAGATTGGGTGGTCTGGGCAGAATGATAATCTTCTAAGAAGAATGGGTTCATGTTTAGTTGGGCTGTGATTAAAAGATCCGATGGTGTGGAGGAAAAAAAAGGATTGAGCATATGGGTAAACGTAATGCATGCCTCGTTACCTTTAATATTTGAGTCCAGTGTTAGAAGTAGTTTGTGTTTCCCTCTATATCAAATTTTTTATGTTTTAAAATGTTTAGATCAGTTTAAGGTGTTAATTTTTGTCTTTTAACTTTATTTTTAACAAATGATAAAGTGATCTTACAGTTAGTTAGTTGATTGTGTTTTTTAATTAAGAAAGGTTAAAAAAAACATGTTAGATATATACAGTATTCTGAAATTCAAATAGTCGAATGAGATTTTAAAAAATGAGTCATCAAAAAAGTCGTTTCGAATATTATAAATGATAAAAAAAATGCGAATTAGTATTTGTGGACTTCTATAAACAATAATATTAAAATAAATATTTAATATGTTAATAATATAATAGGGGGAGAATAAAATTATGAATAATTTTTGTAATCATATTATAGCAGTTGTCATTTTCATACATTAAGTTAATCATTTGAAATTTATTTGATATATGTTATATCAATAAATGTAGTTACACTAAATTATTTATGTATTTTAAAAATTCATATTATATTATATAGGCCAATCACAATATTAAACCAAATGGTAGGAGAAATTACAGAAATCTAACAAAGCAAAAAATGTAACAGGGATGACCCAGAAGCATGTTTTTGTGTAATTCGAGTCAGCCTAAATCGACCTAAAAAACCATAAGTAAATCGAACCAAGTTAATTCGAATTAGTATGGATGTAATTCGAATTTGTCCCATTCGAAATATGAATGCATGGAATCCAAGGTAGTTCGAATTCAACTAATTCGAATTATGCAAAGAGCAGTTCTAATCAAACCGATTCGAATTATAAGGGAAGCAGTTCGAAATGTATTTCGAATATAGCTGAGTCGAATTACGTACATATAATTCAAAATTAGCTGTTTCGAATTATGAAGAACCAGATGTGTGTAGGTGTGGTGTGAACGTCAATTCCTCTGATTAGAGTGAAACACAATGGCTAGCGAGGAGAGTGTTTTAGTGTTGGTCCATTATAATAGGGGGAGAATAAAATTATGAATAATTTTTGTAATCATATTATAGCAGTTGTCATTTTCATACATTAAGTTAATCATTTGAAATTTATTTGATATATGTTATATCAGTAAATGTAGTTACACTAAATTATTTATGTATTTTAAAAATTCATATTATATTATATAGGGCCAATCACAATATTAAACCAAATGGTAGGAGAAATTACAGAAATCTAACAAAGCAAAAAACGTAACAGGGATGACCCAAAAGCATATTTCTGTGTAATTCGAGTCAGCCTAAATCGACCTAAAAAACCATAAGTAAATCGAACCAAGTTAATTCGAATTAGTAGGGATGTAATTCAAATTTGTCCCATTCGAACTATGAATGCATGGAATCCAAGGTAGTTCGAATTCAACTAATTCGAATTATGCAAAGAGCAGTTCTAATCAAACCAATTCAAATTATAAGGGAAGCAGTTCGAAATGTATTTCGAATATAGCTGAGTCGAATTACGTACATATAATTTAAAATTAGCTGTTTCGAATTATGAAGAACCAGATGTGTGTAGGTGTGGTGTGAACGTCAATTCCTCTGATTAGAGTGAAACACAATGGCTAGCGAAGAGAGTGTTTTAGTGTTGGTCCATTATAGAGGATCCATTAAGAAAAAAACACGATCTGGTGTGAACTTTACTAATAAGGATCCACTGGGTATCTTTTTGAGACCCACGAGAAGCTTCGGTGAGTTCCTGAATTCTATAATACAAAAACTTGGGTTGCAAGACGTGAAACGGATAGAAAAGTTGTTCTATCGCATTCCGATATCGGTCTATTGAGGCAAATATCTTTAAGTCGTATTTCTTTAAAAAAAAGAACAATATTACCATATGAAAATTTGGATCACTGATTACTATTCATGGTTAAAAAAAATCATACTTTTAAAGGTTTCACCCGTTGTTGTCCTTACTTCTCATACTATCATATTTATTTGTGATCACTAATAAACCACTAAAAAAAAATCATTTATAATACAATTCTATCTAACTTAGCAACGGTATTATATGCGTGTTTTGCCCTATTATA
>NC_029792.2:41031765-41082664 GCF_000816755.2 Arachis ipaensis
TATCTTAAAATAAATTATGCTAATTAAATAAGTTAGACAAAGGCACAACTAAGGTTGAATGGATTTTTAAGTAGTAATTTTTTTTGATTGAGTGTTTAGAGTTTGTAATTTAGGATTAGCTTAGGGTTGGGGTATTTTGGATTTAGAATTTGAGTTTAGGATATGTTCTTGAGAGTTTAGTATTTAGAAGTTAGGATTTAGGGGTTAAAGGTGTAGGAATTTTAGTTTAGTGTTTAGGGTCTAGTGAGGTATATTTAGTTTTTGTTTTAAATTAGTTTATAAATTTAAAAATAGTAAATATTAATTTTAAATTGACAAATATTTAGTATATATATTTGAAAATTTAGGGGTTTAAGGGTTTATGGTTTGTTAATTAATTTGATTTTATGAAAGAGTAGTATTTAAGGGTTTGGAATGTTTTTTACATAATTTGAGAGAATGAAGGTTCATATGTACTGAGGTTTAGGATGCACGTTCTCGAGATTATGAGTTAGAAATGAGAACGGTTAGCTGAGGATTTATAGCTTAATATGTGTGAAGAAGGTCTCTTGGGTGCAGGGATGGACCTAGAGGATGGCGAGTAGTAGCCTCGGCTCCCACCCAAATTTTAAGAAACTAAACCTACGTAGAATATATGTATTTAAAAAGCCAAAAAAAAAAAATAGGCAATTCATTAGTTTTGTAAGTGTCAGTTTTCATTATGCGATAGATTTATGTCCTAATTGTGTAATTTATTGAAAATTTAAACTTAACTAATTTAATATCATACCCTCAAGTCTTTGTAGTTTGCAAATTATTTTTTTATGTAATACTTTTTTTGACGCTAATATGTAATTATATTTTTATGTACATAGGGAAGAAACATATTTTTTTTTAAATCATGATATTTAAGAATTGATTGTTTCTAGTTGTGCAATAGATTTTACACATAGTTAAATATAATAGTATTCACGGTAAATTTTTTCAAAATTTAGATGACGAATCCCAAAAGTAAGGGCTAATAAAAAATTAAACCTATTTCGTTAAAGATAATAAGGGAAAATATTATTGTTTGATAATAAAAACATGTATTCAAAAAACAAAAGATAATTCATTAATTTTTTGTGTGTGTTTTTAATAATAATTAATGAAATAAATTAAGGTATAATTGTATAATAAAATGGGATAGAAATATTTGTAAACGAATGATTTGCCATGAGAAAAACAATTGGATTTACTAAGATGGCGTTATTGTTCTTAATATGTGAATTGGTTTAAAATTTATTACACGTGGATAAAAGACTGATAGAAAATAAATAGTTACATGGTGTAAGTAAATAAATGCGGGAAATTTTGGGAAGAGCAACGGAAAAATATTGATTCAAATTGAAAACACTTGTTATAAAACTGAAAGTTCCAACGAAGGGGCTCTGAGGGTTTACTAGAGGGGGGAAGCTGAGAAGACTTCCATTACGTTTTGGGGAGTTCCTTCGACAGGGGATTTGTATGAAGTCATTCCCACATAACAAGTCCCATAAATGGATACTGGTCGTTTCCATTACTATGTGGTGAGGAGAGGAAGAAAGCCCGGGATATACACGTCATGGGAAGAATGCAATCGACAAGTGTTTGGCTTCAAGGGGAGTGAGCACAAGGGATTCATGGTAAGGCGCGAGGTGGAGTCCTGGTTTGAATTGTGAAATAAAGACCCCGAAGGTGAGAAGACGGTACTGGGGAATCAGTAGTTGGAGGTAAGGTTTGGAGAACTTAAGGTTGGAGAGTCTGTTAGTGTTGCGGGCGACGGGAGCAGCGGATTTGGCACAACCGTGAGGAACCTCCTCCTGCATGAGCTAGTTACTTCTTTTTGTGAAGTTTGTGGGTTTACATTAGGTTTTCCTGTTTCATTTTACACTCGTTCTCATAGTGGTTGTGATATGTTTTTGCATCTTTGGCTATAGATATCGCACCAGATTTTGACAACACTTCGTTTGTGATAATAGAAGACATAGAGCAGCTGCTGTTTAGGGTTTGCGCTGAACTACAGGTTGGTCCTCCAGTGTTTTTTCTCCGTGACGGCTTCAGGATGGAAGGAAAGGATTATCATGGGTTTGGGGTCTCTTTGCAAAGCCATGACAAGGGATTAACTTCTTTGTATCAGGGAGGGTGTCGATTGATGAGAGATTGGCAAGGCAGGATGCCGCCTTCATCACTTTGGAGAGGCTCCTGGAGGAGGCGGAAGTGAAAATATTCGACTTTAATTATCAAGTTGCTCTTCATTACAAAGAAGAGGTTGCTGAGGCACAACGCCTGGCAAGGATGTCGGTGTCGGAGCGGGTAATGATACTCGAGAAAGAGAACGTTGAGCTTAAGCATATGTTGGAACTCTACAACCACATGTTCAGGTAGGCAGCTGGGTTGGAATTTGCTATTGGGAAAGTGTATGCATGTCCGGTTTGTTACTTATGTGTTTTATGCTTTCCTTTTTTAGGGGTGTTGTATGCATGATTATGTTTGAACTTTTGTTAAGGGAAATTTTAATGTTTGTGACATTCAAACTGGTTTCTTAGGCAGACAACGTCTGTGTGCGGCAAATCTTGTTATTGACCCACAAAAAATACCTGCTATGAATCATGGGAGGTTCTTTGATGCTGGCATTTGTTTTTATGGTTCCCTTGTTCGGGTAATTTATTTGTTTGATGAAAACAAAGGTTGATTTAGAGTTTAGTACGCCAGTGCCCCGCAGGTTAAAAGCATTATAAGTTTCACAGTAGCGTGAACTCCTGTTGGGGAGATAATGAATTGGATGAATAATGGATAAATGTTGTTAAGTTTTTTAAAATTGTGACTAAAAAAATAAATCTAAGCTTATCCTTCGAGAAAACTGGCTTTTATCAACCTGCGTGTAACTAAACGGCAAGGGTTGGGGTTATGAGGCTAAAAAACTGGTTTTATGGAGAAAACAAATACGATACTTGAATAAGAGTACTTTAAAAGAAAGCTGGTTGGGAACATGCGTGTTGATAGGGTTAGAGGTCATGTTTCGATATAGTCACTGCGCAGATCTTAATGAACCTGAACCCTGTACATTGTTACGGTTACGTCGAACCCTTTCGTTGATTGATGTGTTGCTTACGTGAGGAGAAATACTAAATTTTTATTCACATCTCTGACATAGGAAAATTGAAGCTTGAGATGTACGTTTGCGAAAAACAATTTTTTTTAGTTTTCTTTTCTTTTTTCTGGACTGCCTTGTGCTTTCTTCATAGTCTTAGAGAAATAATTTGTAAAGCCATGGGAGTTTTTTACTTTACAATGGATGTCTTGTTGCGATACTCGTAAACATGTTTTCGAACCTTGTATGATGAGTATTGTTAATAATTTCGTTATCTACGATTACTGTATTTTAGGACAAGTATGTGGAGAATAATCGGAATAAAATCACCTAATTTTGAGTTAAACTGGATTAACTTTTTGGAAACTTGTCTTTATGGGTGTTGGGAAAAGAGAAATCTTTTTCATTAGCCTTCTGTCACGTTATAATATCTGATGAGCATAATAACCATGAACTCATAGGCTATGGGTGTCACATCCATAGGTTGAAAAAGGTTTCTATCTCCCTCGCAAAATATAAAAATTTTTTCCTGATAAAAGAAGCTATTTTCCTTCACTTTATGCTCACTGTTAGTACCTCCAGATGAAAGGTGCATTTAATACTGCCACCCATTTTTGAATTATTTTAAAATGAATGTTACAGTTATGACTAAATGAATTTGTGTTTGGGGTCCGTCTATGCACAAAGCAAATTGGGTTGTGATGGATAGTGGATATGCCTACGGCCATGTTGGGCCCAATTTTGTCAAACGGGTTTGGGGTGGGTCCATGGTGGTGGCATTAAGCAAAATAAAGGAGGGATGTTACGTCCTCACCCTCATTGCTAATGTCATTGTACTTGAGATACACAAAATGAAGTACCCGATATCTGAGGAGAAGGAAAAGAGCTCCATCAAGGAGAAGAGTACCTTGGTTGACAAATCGGCGGAAACCACCGATGTGGACGTCTCTCTTGCTAGGTATAAATGGTGCATTTTTTATGTTTCTGCTCCATGAAGAAAGTTTGGTACTCGTTCCCAACTAACAGGGTAAGTATTTTTTATTTTTCTCCAGTGAGGTGGCCAAGGGTGCTGCAGGTGGACGTGGAGGCAAGTCACTAGAGGATAACATCTTGAATGTGTTAAACATGGTTCAAGAGGTAAGGTGAAACAAGTCATGTTGTTTTTCTTGTGTTTATGTACATAACAAGGGCCGGGGTTTGGGGTACGTAACCTTCGTAAATATTTTAAAATAGCATGTTCTGTCAGAGAAGGACGTCATAAAGACGATTCTCAAGACCCACAATGACCAACTGCGCACCATAACGGAGCTTCTGGCAGACCATGGCAAAGCCATCCAAGCATTGCTGACCCATGTGAACACGACCAAGGACGACCAAGGGGGGAAAAAGATCCCAAAATTAAGAGTAGCAGCATCCGTGCGCAGTGGGAGGAGAAAACCAGCGAACGTGGAGCTAAAGGATAAGACTACACGGGAAAAGAAGTCCACCGTGTGCCAGGAGATGCCTCATGAAAAACCACGTGCCAAGGAGACCATGTGTTCGTCCTCGAAAAGGAAGTCCCCACGTTGCATGGATAACCATGGCGAGAAACCCCGTTAGGCAGCAGCAGCCGAGACAAATGTGATGTCTCTGAAGGTGAGCCTTTATATAACAGTACGTTAAATTTTTTTGTCTAGATGCGTGACTAAGTAAGTGTAGCTGAGAACTCTGTTCCTTGGTGTGTATAGCAGAAACTAAATTTCAAGGACCTGAACTCATCATCTTTGCCCGGGTCTGAGCTTAGGCAGACTGAGCCCGGCACTCCGTTCACCTACCACACTCACCACGGACACTATGGCGTTGAAGACATGCCTCGGATGAGAATTTTTAGTACAATATAGAGCCGTTCTTTGTGTTTTCACCACTGAGCCATAAACTTTTGTTATTATAATGGTGGTGTATTCTGGTATACAGTGCTTAAATCTATCCTTTCACCCTCCAGAGGTTATGCACTTTGTCGGAAAAGAACTTGCTGTTGCAGCATATATATTTTCCTCGGACATGGACACCAGGTACACCTATTGTAGTCAGATATATTGTTAATAATGTATGTGTTAAATAACCCCAAATAATGGATCAAGTTATTTTGTGGCAACAAACCTTGAGTTGTATATTCAAACCGTATAGTACAAGGAGTTCCTGGTCGAAGACAAAAATTCTCGCGGTGATCGAGCTACACTAATGACGTTGCGCCCGGGCCAATTGGTTGTTGAGGATGTAAGTTCAACCTGGCCTTGTGAAACCATACGCATGGGAACCGCGCACACATGTTGAGTTTCTAAAAGAATTTATTTTCACGATCATGCAGGTTATTAATATTGCTTGCACAATGTTAATGCATTAGAACAACCTGCCATGTTGGTTTCTTCCTACGACCTTTTCCGTAAATGTTATCGGACCATGTGAATGTTAGCACATTTTTTGCATAGCCATTGCAAACAGTACTGGTTTTACCTGTGAGGCTTATCCTTTTGCAGCAAGTGGCCCTTAGTCCAATGAGTCATAGCATCGACACATTCGAGTATATCCGCCAGAGGTTCATGGGATATGCTGATGATCTATGGATGGTGACTAATTCGGTCCTCTGTAAACAGTGAATACTTAGAAATGTTGTTGTGTACTGACTTATCCATCGTGTCTTGATGTTGCGATACAGATATATGTCCCTATGCATAGAGACAACCATTGGTATCTAATGGTAATTGATCTTGTCAACTGCAAACTGATGTATTTGGATTCTGCAAAGTACAGTGACCACAGAGAATCAAGAGCCTCACAAATGAAGTTTGTGGTAAGAGAGTGTAATTCTCCCAAACTGTTGCCTTCTCCTGAAAGGGATGATCATTACTATATTTTATGCGATACATGTGTGTGACATAAATTTGGACCAATTTTGTAATTTATGGAAGGCATTCTTCGTTGAGAACATGCTAGAGGACAAGCGATTCTGGAGAAAGGAAGATCATTACAAGCCACACCCATCAACTTTTGACATTGCGGAGCCACCCATAGGCCAGCAAGCAGAACAATCATAAGTTTTCTTAGTTCCTATCCCGTCGCTATTCACACCATATAAATATGCAAACACTAGTAGAATCCGTTTTGGGTACTTATGGGTTTGGTTACCACCCTCATCATTTACTAACAAACAGGAATGATTGTGGAGTTTGGGTTTGCCAATGGATGATGCTGAACTGGGTTTGGGGAAATGTTGATTTGGAGGTAATTTCCTTATACACTCACTTGCATATTGCCTCACTCACTAGAGCCACATGCTCCCAAAATTGGCATTTTCGAGCACGTTTAAGTGACTTAAACGTTGGCTTAAACGCTGTCAAACCAACCAGCAACCTTGTCACCTTCAATCAAGCATAACTTGAGCTATAGAGATCCAATTGAGGTGCTTCCAGTTGCGTTAGAAATCTGACATCCATAGCTTTCCAACGAGGTATAATAGTCTATATTTGGCATCAAATTGGAAAGGTTGACAAGAGAACAAAGTGACGACTTAAGAAAGGGGGGTGCAACGTTTGAGTGTAGTTTAATGGATCATTATCCTTTTTGGATCAATTATGTCACTCTACCCTTCAAGCAAGCAAGGCCCATCAACAACACCAAATCAAGGCCACAAGAATCATCTAGAATAGTTTATTTTCATTTGCTTTGAATTTCATTTTCATTTTGTAATTTAGGGAGCCTATTTAAAGGCCTTAGTTTCTGCATTTGAGAAAAAGGGGGGATGAAAGGGGAATCCAGCCCCTGAGGGGGCATCGGGGAACTTTGGATCATTTTCTTGAGTTTTGTAATTGAATTCAGAGCTATGACTCACTAAACCCCTTTCATTGGGTTAGGGAGCTCTATTGTAATTCAATGAATCAATAATAGTTTTATCTTCTTCTTCAATCTTTTCTCTTGAATTTTGTTAGAAAGCTTCTCGATCTAATTCCATTGGGTAGTTGTCTTGGGAAAGAAACTACCCATAATTGGAATCCTTCGGAACCTTGGGAAAGGAATGGAGGATTCATGCTAGAGAAGCTTTCTCACAGTGAATTGGATTGGGGTTTGGATGGATATTGTGACATGTAATCCTACCAAATTGTGGTTCATGAAACTGTGTGGTATAATCAGTGATCGAGCATCATCTCTTCTTATGAACATTTAAACCAAGGGATTGGGAATTTGTTTGTTTTTAGAGAGAATTGGTGAGCCAAGGGATTGGGATCCAATCATATAAGATTGCCAAGCAAAATTTAATGAACGCATTGGTTGAGGAAGAGGTAAACATGTTTTGATTCGGAGATCTCAATATCTCCTATAACCCAATGAATTCCCCATTTCTGATTTCCACTTTCTCTTTACATTCTGCAACTCAATTCATGCAATCACCCCCATTCCCTTTTAATTTCAGCAATTTAGCTTCTGATCTTTAATTCATGCAATTTAAGATTCCGCCATTTAAATTTCTTGTCATTTACGTTTCCCGCAAATTTTACATTCCGCAATTCTCATCTAAATCTTGATTCCGCTCAACTAGAACATACTTCTAATCCGAATTGCTCACTCAACCAATCCTTGTGGGATTCGACCTCACTCTATTGTGAGTTTTTACTTGACGATAACCGGTGCACTTGCCGGAAAAAATTTTGCCGATCGTGCAATTTCCTAAATCGTAGCATAACAAGTTTATGCAGCATCAATAAAGACCACATTGTTATTTTGTAGGAGGTCAATGATCAAACAAGAATGAGGCTTGCCCTTGAATTGGTGATGGGAGCTTGATAAACCACTATTTTATGGTTTATCTTGTGCTCAATTGAGTGGTTTTTATCAACTCTTTACCCACTTATTCATACTATTTGCATAAGTTTACATTCTCCTTCCTGATTATGCGCTTTGATTGAAAACGTGCTTCTTTGGCCTTAAGTTTCCTATGTTTAAATCCTCTCTTATTACCATTAGATGCCTTGATATGTGTGTTAAGTGATTTCAGAGATTACAGGGCAGGAATGGCTCAGAGGATGGAAAGGAAGCATGCAAAAGTGGAAGGAATACAAGAAGTTGGAGAAATTGCTAAGCTGTCCAGCCTGACCTCTTCGCACTCAAACAAGTATAACTTTAGCTACAGAGATCCAACCGACGCGGTTTCAGTTGCGTTAGAAAGCTAACATCCGGGGCTTCGATTTGATATATAATATGCTATAGTTTCCCTGATGATAGGTGACGCGAACGCGTGCTCCCCGCGGACGCGTCGCAATGACAAAAAATCAGCGTGTTTGAATTCGCAACCAGCGAATTCTGGGCTGTTTCTGACCCAGTTCTCGGCCCAGAAAACACAGATTAGAAGCTATAAAGTGAGGAAATGCATCCATTTATCACAAGCTCTGATAATTCATAATTTTAGTTTTAGATGTAGTTTTTAGAGAGAGAGGTTCTCCCCTCTCTCTTAGGATTTAGTTTTAGGATTTAGGATTATTTCTTCTTCATCACGGGTTCAATGTTCCTTTTATTTATGAATATTCATGTTAGATTTGATTTCTTTTATTAATGCAATTCGAAGTATTTTCAGATTTAAGTTTGCTTTGCTTTATTTACATGAATGCTTTTAATTTAATTTAGAATTCTTCCTTTTGGCTTGGGTTAAGTAATTGGTAATGCTTGAGCTGTCAAATAAAGCAGTGGTTGAAATTGGCAGATTACTAATTGATCTAGATTGCTCTAAAGCTAGTCTTCCCACAGGGATTGACTAGGACTTGAGGATCAAGCTAATTAGTCCACTTGATTTACCTTCATAGTTAGAGGTTAACAAAGTGGGATTAAAATTCAATTCTCATCACAATTGATAAGGACAAGACTTCCAGTTCTTATACCTTGCCAAGAGTTTATTTTATTATTAACATTTTTCTTATTGTTCAACATACTGCTTCCTTACTTTCAAAACCCCCAATTTACAAACTCATAACCAATAATAAGAACATACCTCCCTGCAATTCCTTGAGAAGACGACCCGAGGTTTACATACTCGGTTATCAATTTGAAAGGGGTTTGTTACTTGTGACAACTAAACGTTTGTAAGAAAGGTTGATTGCTTGGTTTAGTAACTATACTTGCAACGAGAGTTTACTATAACTTCTAAACCATCAATCTTCCATCTCTTTCAAAATGGCGCCGTTGCCGGGGAATTGCAAACGTGTGCCTTGTTATTGGTTATTGTAAATATTTACTTTTAAATTGATTTTTTTCGAAAAAAAAAATTTCAGATTTTTATTTTAAATTTTTTTTTATCTTATCCTATCTTATTTAAAAAAAAAAAAAAAATCAATTTTCAATTTTCAATTTTAAAAATTCAATTTTCAAAATTTAAAATTCAAATATTAAAATTTCAATTTTTAAACTTCAAATTTCAAATTTAAAAATTCAAAAATTCATATTTTAATTTTCAATTTCAAAAATTTGAATTTCAAATTTGCTTTTATTTTTGTTTTTAAATTTTTATTAACTAACTATGAGTTCTCACCCCTCTCGCTTTGAGTTTGGTTCCAATGTTGTTGCAAGGAATGGAAATTATAACAGGAACATGCATCAAGGTTAAAACAATCAGAGATGGAAGGAGCCACGAGGATCTGATCAACCCTTCCGGCAACAACACCTTCCACAGTACCACAGACAAAGACCATTCCACGATGCATACCAAGACAGTAGTTATGGTGGACCCTTCCGTGACAACCAACATCCACCAAATTACTATAGTCAAGAGCCATTCCAGGGGCCATACCAAGATGATAGACATGATGGACCCCCATCATATGCCGATGAACCTCCTCAACACAACTTTGAACCACCACACTCACAAGCCAACTACCACCATTCACCTTCATATGATCCTAACCCACATCCACCATACTAACCACCATATGAACCATATGAACCATATATAGAACCACCCCAATTCTAACCCAATTACTCCCAAGAACCACCACCTCCCTATGCATCATATCCATCTCCATCACCCCAAGAATCAACGGAGCGACTCAAGGAAACATTTGAAAAATTTAATGCAACCCTTCACCAATTGAATCAAGCAATAAATCAATTATCTTCCAGACGTTTGGACACTCAAAGAACCCCCATGGCCTCATGTGGGCAATCTAATGAAGAACGTAGCATGAAAGAGACATTAGAAACTCCGGTGGACAGTGATCAGCACGATTTTATATTAAAACAGTTGGAAGAAGCTACGCTCGCCATTGAGGAGGAAGAAGTGGTTGAAGACTTAGGAGATGCTGAACCTCCATGGGAAAGTCAAGACATAGAGCCTCCTTCCAAGACGGTTGCATTTGATGTTGAGGAGGGTGTACAACCTCCTAGGCGTATCATAGTTGAAGACTTGGAAGAGGTTGATCAAGAGATGGAGATTAAAGAAGAAAAAGTACTACCTCCCATGCCCTTGGTAAGTAATGAAGAAGAGATTGAATTGGAAGAAAGCTACCAAGAAGAAGAGGTTGAAATCAAAGAATTTTGCAAAGAGGTGGAAGTTGTCAAAGAGCACAAGGGAGTGGAGCTTGAAATCACCTTGCCAAAGTTATTGGAGACCCGTCCCCCTAAGTTGCCATCATCCTTCACAACATTCAAGTGGGTAAAATTCATATCCCTTAACTTTCTAATTCTACTTGAATATGGGCTACTGGAGACGGATGGTCAACTTAGAGCTCTTTGTGGCATTAAGAGTAATAGGAAAATGGTCAGTGGTAAGAATTGTCCTGCAAGGTTCATTATGGTTGGAAGCTTTAAGTTTAAACGCAAAGGTTGGTGTAAAGCTCAATTGAATGGGTCTAGGAAGCTGTTGGTAGCTGCAGTGAGAATTCAAATTACTTATCACCCGGCTAGAAAAATACAGATCCTGACAAAAATGGGTGTAAAAACAAGATTTGGGATCCTGGAATATGCTCTGACATTTGTCACCCCGGGAGCCTAAGAATCTGTTTGAAGCTTCTTAAGGGCTTTACATGCCTAGTTTGGGACCCCGGAGGTTACTGGAGATACAAACATTGGTGGAGATTCCTGGATGAGTTCAAGCACAAGCCACCATAACAGGGAGCTCACCAAATGTCCAACTTAAGGACTTTAACTAAAAGTGCTGGGTGGGAGACAACCCACCATGGTATGATCGTTCCTTTTTCAGTTTTAATTCTAGTCTGTTTTATTTGTTTTTAAGTTTTATTTTATTTCATTGGACCTGGAATCATGCATAACATTCATATTAGCATTGCATTCTGCATACTGCATTATTAAAAAAAAAAAACAGGCACGCGACGCGGCAGCGTCGCTGACGCGTCCGCGTCACCAGTGCGTTTGGAAGAAAAGACAAGTGAACAGAGAGTCACGCGAGAGCGTGGCTAGAGGCGTGCCTTTGGCACAAATTGATCCACGCGTCCGCGTCATGTGAGAACTTTGGCCTCCCACGGGACCGCGTCACCCACGTGGCCGCGTGACATGAAAATCGACGTGAAAAGGGTGCATAGCCGAAACTTATGCTGGAGTGGTGCTGGACTGGTGCTGAACGCCCAGCCTTACCACGCGGTCGCATGGCTCACGCGTCCGTGTCACATCCCTGTCATGACCACTCACGCGATCGCGTCGACTACGCGACCGCGTCACCCTGATATTTGGCAATAATGCATTTTGAACAGAGAGTTGTGCGAGTGCGAGGCTGCCCCCGCGCCAGTAGCACAAAATGCGTCACGCGTCCGCATGACCGACGCGACCGCGTCGATTAATTTAAGCGCAAGTCGCGCGACCGCGTCCCCCACGCGTCCGCGTCGCCTGCGCCGCACAACTTATCCAGATCAGCGCCAATTATCTTATCTTTTCTTCTCTAATCCTAATTTCTTCTATTTTTTCTTCTTTCTTTCTTACTTTATTTCTTTCCTTTCTCATTCTTCTTATCTTTCATTTTATTTTACTTAATTTATTTGCATACTTTCATTCATTGCATTATTTTCATTGGTGTTAGAAATTTATTTGGGTCATTATTGTCTATATTTTTGTGGATTATTAAAATGGTTTGACAATTATATATTACTTTTTAAAGGGTTGCTTGCATGTTCAATTTATTATTTTCATTAGCTTATTTACTATGCATGCTATGTGTTTGTGGAAATGCCCGTATGGCATTATGCACTGTTTTTGGATATCTTTTATTCTACTACTCTAAATGCTTGCTTTTCACAAAACCCTTTCTATATTATTTTATTTAAATATAATTGTCCTTACAAACATGTTGTTAGTTTGAAAGACTTGGTAATCTAACTTGGACATTGAATGCTTGATCTATGCTACTCATGCCTTTGCCAGCATGCCAATAAACATCTTGCATTCAACTGTTATTACATGCACTTGCTATATTTCCATTGATGAACTTTTCACATGTAGTCATGACCATGTGTTAACGTCATTCTCCTTTATTGTGCATTGATTACCACATTTTCCGCTCTCTTCCTTGCTCTAACCCTTAGCTTTAAAAAGTCACTTTCTTTTTCCCTTTTCAGGATGGCCACCAAGAAGGGTAAAGAGAAAGCTACTCCCAAACTACTGGCAAGGAAAGGAACAAAAAGAGCCCCAGTTGAGGAGCCACAATCCCCATCCACTTGCACATCTTAGCATGCACCGAGGATGGTGCAATCTTTAAGTGTGGGGAGGTCGATACCGATCTCCATGAGTTAGTACTTTCTTGTCTCAACACCAATGTTTAAATTTTTTTTTGTAGTTAGTTGTTGCATTTGCATGATTGATTGCATAATTATTTGATTTTGTGCATATTTTACCACTTGGTTGAAGTAATATTTTCTTTTTCAAGAAACATTTTAAGAGCATTTCACTAATTTGAATAAAATTTAATGTTACACTTGTTTGAAGAAATATTATACTGGAACATGGTTTAGAGCTCGAACACACAAAACCTGTGAGATTTTTGAGCCTATTTGAATTGGTTGCATTTTACCAACCAATATTTTATTTTTGGTGTGTGTTTTTCTCTCTAAAATTGTGATTTTTGTCTTGCTTAATTCTATATTTCCATTATTTGATGTATGTATACACTTACATGATTTTGGCCTTTGTTTCACTGAGCTTACATACCCATATGGCCTTACCCTTTCATTATTCTTTGCAAACCAATGTTGAGCCTATTATACCCCTTTGTTCTTTATTTTAGCACATCATTAACTCTAAGCGAAAAATAATAATGTCCTTAATTTGAATCCTTGGTTAGCTTAGACTAGTGAGAGTACTTATGATTTAAGTGTGGGAAAATTGGGTTTGGAAACATTTGGTTTAAGAATTGGGTACATCTTTATGAAAATGAAAAAAAAAATATTTAGGACATGTTCATGCATTCAATAATTTAATCATATGCATTGAGAAAAACCAAAGAAAAAAAAGATGAAAAAGAGAAAAAGAAAAGAAAAAGAGCAATTAAGCAAAAAGGGGACAAAATTCCCCAAAGTAAGTGGTGAAAGCAATGCATATGTACTGTACTTAAAATTAGAATGCATAAATATGTGAAAAACGTGGTTAATGGATAGTTAGATTTTACATTGTGATTACATGGATTGTCTTAAGTTAGGTGGGAAAAGTTTAAGTTAATTAAGAATTCAGATTTTAGTCTACTTGGCCAAATACAATCCTACCTTGACCCTAACCCCATTACAACCCTTTAAAGACCTCTTGATATGTGTATCTGTGCATTAAATTTATGTTGATTGTTAAATGAAGAGCAAGCCTTAGAAAGCAAGGTTAGTAGAGAATTGAGAGAATCGAACCTTAAACACTTGAGTGATTAGAGTGTATACACTACCAGTGAGGGTTCGATGCTCAATTCCTTGTTCCCTGCTTTCATGAGCTATTTTCTTCTTGCAAGTCTATTTGTACTTCATTTTCATGATTTGAATTAGTGAAATCCAGTTCATATTTCTTCTTGAAGGATTTGTTTACTTTTAACTAAGTAGGTAGAAATATTTTTACATGTAGTTGCATAACATATAGATAGGTTGCATTTCATATTAATCTACCATTCCTCTTCACCCCTTTATAATTTCTCTTGAGCTTAGCATGAGGACATGCTAATGTTTAAGTGTGGGGAGGTTGATAAACCACTATTTTATGGTTTATCTTGTACTCAATTGAGTGACTTTTATCAACTCTTTACCCACTTATTCATACTATTTGCATGAGTTTACATTCTCCTTCCTGATTATGCGCTTTGATTGAAAACGTGCTTCTTTGGCCTTAAGTTCCCTATGTTTAAATTCTCTCTTATTACCATTAGATGCCTTGATATGTGTGTTAAGTGATTTCAGATATTACAGGGCAGGAATGGCTCAGAGGATGGAAAGAAAGCATGCAAAAGTGGAAGGAATACAAGAAGTTGGAGAAATTGCTAAGCTGTCCAGCCTGACCTCTTTGCACTCAAACGGCTATAACTTTAGCTACAAAGGTTCAAACGATGTGGTTTTAGTTGCGTTGGAAAGATAACATCCGGGGCTTCGATTTGATATATAATATGTTATAGTTGCTCTGATGATAGATGACGCGAATGTGTGCTCCACGCGGACGCGTTGCAATGATGAAAAATCAGTGTGTTTGAATTTGCAACCAGCGAATTCTGGGCTGTTTCTGACCCAGTTCTCGGCCCAGAAAACACATATTAGAAGCTATAAAGTGGGGGAATGTATCCATTTATCACAAGCTCTGATAATTCATAATTTTAGTTTTAGATGTAGTTTTTAGAGAGAGAGGTTCTCCCCTCTCTCTTAGGATTTAGTTTTAGGATTTAGGATTATTTCTTCTTCATCACAGGTTCAATGTTCCTTTTATTTATGAATATTCATGTTAGATTTGATTTCTTTTATTAATGCAATTCGAAGTATTTTCAGATTTAATTTTTCTTTGCTTTATTTACATGAATGCTTTTAATTTAATTTAGAATTCTTCCTTTTGGCTTGGGTTAAGTAATTGGTAATGCTTGAGGTGTCAAATAAAGCAGTGATTGAAATTGGCAGATTACTAATTGATCTAGATCGCTCTAAAGCTATTCTTCCCACAGGGATTGACTAGGACTTGAGGATCAAGCTAATTAGTCCACTTGATTTACCTTCATAGTTAGAGGTTAATAAAGTGGGATTAAAATCCAATTCTCATCACAATTGATAAGGACAGGACTTTTAGTTCTTATACCTTGCCAAGAGTTTATTTTATTATTACTATTTTTCTTATTGTTCAACATACTGCTTCGTTACTTTCAAAACCCCCAATTTACAAACTCATAACCAATGATAAGAACATACTTCCCTGTAATTCCTTGAGAAGACGACCCGAGGTTTACATACTCGGTTATCAATTTTAAAGGGGTTTGTTACTTGTGACAACCAAACATTTGTAAGAAAAGTTGATTGCTTGGTTTAGTAACTATACTTGCAATGAGAGTTTACTATAACTTCTAAACCATCAATCTTCCAGCTCTTTCAGAGCTTATAATCCTATCGCTCGTGATGTTGGCCGCAGAGCAATCCGGTTTTGGGACAGAGAGATGTAAAGGTCGTCTCGGTCTTCAAAGAAGGGCAGGAAAAAAATAGCGAAGCCAGTTAGTTCTCCTAGTCAAAGCATCACCATATGACATCCTGGGTCCTAGATGTAGCGACCAAGTATTTTGTGTAGTCCTAACACTCTTGGTGGATACATGGAGTTTGTATTTTGTGGCAGAGTTACGCTCTTAGTGGGGCACATGCTATCATGATCATGGTTAACTGCCTATGAATTTTGGTTAGTTTTTGTGTCATGGAAACCAAACAGATGTCATTTTGATTGCATATTAGGGCCCCCTAATATGCCATTCCTCTCCGATATTTGGCACCGTAATATGCTTTTTTAGTGTGATGCATTTGCAGATTATATTTTGGGATTCGTGTTACCACCGATGTAAATGAAAAATGGCAATGTCCTTATGTGGTGTTTCACCTAAACATTTTCTCCTGATAAGAGTACTTGTCATCATTAGCACTATACGTTTTTCCTTGTTAGTTCTTGTTCATACCCCGGGTCGAGCTATCCGACCCGGGATGATCGGCGACAAAGCGACCGACATCTTCAGGTCAGACTATCCGACCTCTTCTCAAAAAGAGCTCGGCCAAATCGACAGGAAGGCCCAAGAAGGCGCAAACAGAGGAACACGACCCAAATCCAAAGGCCGTCCAAGCCTATAGAGATAAGGGCGGTTCCCTTGAAGATAAGCTGACCTCAACTCAAAGATAAAAATAAGATAAGATAACTAACTTATCTTATCTAGAAAGGTCACTCTACAACCACTATAAATACACTGGAGCACCCAGGTATAACTCATACTCTGATTCTACATAAAACCTGTTTAATACCCATGCTGACTTAAGTATCAGAGTCTCTTGCAGGTACCCCCCACCCTCCGGTGACCAAGGATCAGCAGTGCAGCCAATCCAACAAGTCGGATACGACAGCTCCGGCCGCCACCCACCAGCCGGACACGTCATCTCTGACCAGTACAGAAGATCTCGTCTGAGATCGACCTACAGTTTCAGGTAACCCTCGGAACATTGGCACCGTTGCCGGGGAACCTGGAAGTCATCCCATCACCATGGCGGGCGGCCATGACAACGACCACGATTCAGATCTAGAAAATAGAACGCCGCACAAGAACGCGGACACTACATTGAAGGATGCTCCAGAATGCAACGGAGACAAAAACTCATCAAATCCGGGAGCAATAGAAGCGCTTCAAGATCGCTGAAAGCAACTTGAGAAAGAAACCCAAAAACAACGAGAGATCGGAAAGGATCTGCAAAGAGAGGTACGGCGACGTCGAGAATTGGAAGAAAAACTACAGCAATTAGAAGCCGATCTCAAATCAAAAGCTCCTCGGATTGCTCCTGAGAAAAATTCACGCAAAGAACAAGATCCATTCACCAGGGAAATCATGAAAACCGAAATTCCAAAAGACTTCAAGCTCCCGGATATGATTTTGTATGATGGCACCACAGATCCCAACCATCATCTCAGCAATTTCAGAAGCAGAATGTACCTCACCGACGCCTCAGATGCTATTCGCTGCAAAACTTTTCCAACAACTCTCACGAAGACAGCAATCAGATGGTTCGACAACCTACCTCCAAAGTCCATCTCAAACTTTGACGATCTGGCCAAAAAGTTCCTGGCCAGATTCTCCATCCAGAAAGATAAGGCCAAGCATGCGCCAGTTTACTAGGGATCAAGCAAGGAGAACGGGAGAGCCTCCACAACTACATGGAAAGATTCAACAAAATATGCATGGACATACAAAGCTTACCAACAGAGGCCGCCATCATGGGACTCATCAACGGCCTACGAGAGGGACCTTTTAGCCAGTCTATATAAAAAAAGTACCCGACCTCCTTAGACGAAGTACAGGAACGAGCAAAAAAATATATCAACATGGAAGAAAACGCTCGGTTAGGAGAAACCTCAAAATCTGGGGCCCCCTACCGAGATAAAGACAAGGAATCCAAAAGGAAAGAAGATCAACAAGGAGAAAAAATCAAAAAATAGCATAATTACACTCCTCTCAGGGCATCCCTGGTCGATGTATACAAAGAAGTCTGCCATACAGAGAAAATCCCCCCAGCGCAGCCACTCAAAGGTAAAAGGGGAGGAGGAAACCGGAGGGAATATTGTGAATACCATCGAGTCCGAGGGCACTCCACCAACGAGTGCTT
The DNA here is from genome assembly GCF_000816755.2 of Arachis ipaensis. NCBI lineage: Eukaryota > Viridiplantae > Streptophyta > Magnoliopsida > Fabales > Fabaceae > Arachis > Arachis ipaensis. Next base: position 41,049,670 of record NC_029792.2, read on the forward strand.
CGACTTAAAGAATATCATAGAAAAATTGGTGAGAGAAGAAAAATTAGATCGATTTCTGGTCACCCGAGATGATGACCAAAGAAAGAGACGAAGGGACGAAGATGACGGACGAGCTGAATGATCACCTCAGACACCAGAAAGACACGTCCACATGATACACAGCGGATTCGCAGGAGGTGGGATCTCCAAATCATCTCGCAAAAGATATCTCAAAGAAGTATATCATGTCGAGGGAAAGGAGGAAGCACCCGACATCCCTGCGATAACATTCACTAAAGAGGACGCATCCGGCATCATCCCAGGACACGACGATCCCATGGTCATTCCACTCCCAAGTATCGACGCTCTGGTAGATGCTTCCTCCGGATATAGATACCTCTCGTTTATGGACGCATACTCGGGATACAACCAAATCCCCATGTATCCACCAGATCAAGAAAAGACCTCATTCTTAATACCGAAAGCAAATTACTGCTACATCGTGATGCCTTTCGGTCTCAAGAACGCAGGAGCTACTTATCAAAGGCTAATGAATAAAGTCTTCTCAGATCACATCGGAAAAGTCATGGAAGTCTATGTAGACGACATGTTGATAAAGACACAAAGTGAAGATACTTTATTGTCCGACCTGGCTCAAGTGTTTGACATTATAAGGAAGCATGACATGCGACTCAATCTCGCAAAATGCACCTTTGCAGTAGAAGCAGGCAAATTCTTAGGGTTCATGCTCACACAAAGAGGAATTGAAGCAAACCCGGATAAATGTCAAGCTATACTCAACATGAAGAGCCCCACCTGTGTCAAAGAAGTACAACAACTCAACGGGAGGTTGGCCGCCCTATCCAGATTCTTAGCAGGAGCAGCGATAAGATCTCTCCCCTTCTATGCTACTTTAAGGAAGGGAAAGCAGTTCGAATGGACGACGGAATGTGAACAAGCCTTCCAAGACTTCAAGGAATTATTAGGACGGCCGCCTATCCTATCTTGGCCACGAGAAGGAGAACCGCTCATATTATATCTCGCGGTAGGAAGTTGGGCGATAGCCTCAGCACTAGTCAGAGAAGACGAAAATGGGCAACAACCCGTTTACTTCATTAGCAAAGCGCTACAGGGATCCGAGCTGAACTACCAGAAAATAGAAAAGTTTGCCTATACTCTCATTCTAACATCTCGACGACTTCGCCCGTACTTCCAGGCTCACACCATTAAGGTTCGAACTAACCAGCCCATAAAAGGAATATTGCAGAAAACGGATTTAGCAGGCAGAATTTTACAATGGGCAATCAAGTTATCAGAGTTCGACCTCCAATATGAAGCTCGGACGGCCATCAAATCACAGTATATGGCCGACTTTATCACAGAATTCACAGATGCCCTGGAAACCCTCATAGAATGGAATCTCTATGTGGATGATTCTTCAAATAAAACTGAAAGCGGCACAGGCGTGATAATAGAAAGCAACCAAGGAACCCAAGTTGAGCTCTCCCTCAAGTTTGGGTTCCCGGCCTCAAATAACCAGGCGGAATATGAAGCATTATTAGCTGGTTTGAAGTTGGCTAAAGAGGTTGGAGCTTAGAAACTCAACATTTACAACGATTCACAAGTAGTCACCTCACAGATAACAGGGAGCTATCAAGCCAAAGACCCTACCATGAAAAAGTATTTGGGTAAAACCAAGGAACAGCTCGGACAGCTCGAGGAATATAAGATCTGCCACATACCCCGCGAACAAAATGCCCGAGCTGATGCACTCTCGAAACTAGCGAGCACCAAACCAAGGGGCAATAATAGAAGCCTCATACAGAAAATGCTACAGAACCCGTCAACCTCGAAAGAGGAAAAAGTCCTGGCCATAACAAGTCAGGACCAAGGATGGATGATCCCCATAATCAACTACCTCAAAGCAGGAACACTCCCCACAGAAGAAAAGGAGGCAAAGAGGTTAAAAAGGGAGGCACAGTACTACACCATCATAAACAACATCCTATACAAAAGAGGGATCTCAATACCATTACTAAAATGCGTGCCGACCTCTAACACAAGGGAAGTGCTAGAAGAAGTACATGGCGGCATTTGTGGCAATCATCTCGGAGCACGGGCTCTCGCCAAAAAAGTACTCCGGGCGGGGTTTTATTGGCCAACTCTACAGAAAGAAGCTACAGAATTTGTAAAGACATGTCCACCATGTCAGAAACATGCCAACTTTTACATTGCCCCGCCAGAAGAGCTCATCAGCGTGACTTCGCCTTGGCCGTTTGCAAAATGGGGACTTGATCTTCTCGGACCCTTTCCCCAAGGATCAGGACATGTAAAATTCCTCATAGTCGGAGTAGACTATTTTACAAAATGGATTGAGGCAGAGTCCCTAGCCAACGCCACCGCTCAAAGAAGCCGGAAATTCCTATACAGGAACATTGTCACAAGGTTCGGGGTTCCATATTCAATAACCACAGACAATGGCACTCAATTCACAGATGCAGGCTTCAGAAAATTAGTAGCCGACTTGAATATAAAGCACCAGTACACCTCCGTTGAACACCCACAAGCCAATGGATAGGCCGAAGCTGCCAACAAAGTCATATTGGCCGGGTTAAAACGGAGATTACAAGATGCAAAGGGAGCTTGGGCAGAGGAGCTTCCACAGGTCCTATGGGCATATCGAACGATGCCACATTCCACCATGAAGGAATCCCCCTTCCGGTTAGCATATGGAATAGAAGCAATGATCCCAGTAGAGATCGAGAAAGGATCGCCTAGAGTGGTTCATTACAATGAGGGAGCAAACTCCCAACTTCAGAGGGAAGAGCTTGACCTACTACCTGAAATCCAAGAAAGAGCTCGGATCAGGGAAGAAGCACTAAAGCGTCGAATGGCTTCCAGATATAATCAAAGGGTAGTGCCGAGAAGTTTCACGGAGAATGACCTCATCCTAATCCGAAATGATATCGGAACAACTCGACCAGGGGAAGGAAAGCTGGCAGCAAACTGGAAAGGACCCTACCGAGTCGTAGAAGTACTTGGGAAGGGCTACTACAAACTGTCTGAACTCGATGGACGAGAGCTTCCCAGATCATGGCACGCCTGCAACCTAAGAAGGTACTATAGTTAAAAAAGGTAAAAGATCTCATTATCGGATGCACTCTTTTTCCTGAAAAGGTTTTTTTTTAACGAGGCACCAAGTTGAGACTCAGACACTATCCGACATAAATGGATGAAAAATTTCCACATGTATATATTTGCACTTTCCTTTGAATAAAGTATATTTTCTAGATATTCTACAAGATCTCAAGACGCATTAATCTGAAGCATTCATCGTCCGATTATAAAGCAACAGATTGGCGGAAAGTGAAAAATAATTTCACTGCACGATCATGATAAAGATAAAGCGTCCGATAAAGGTGAAAACGCGATTCACCCAAAAGACGATCTAGAGATGACAACCACTTTCTACAAATCGGCAAAGATGAACATAGAATAATATAAGAAGTTATTGAAAGTGATCTAAAAAAGAACCTGACGAGGTCTTACGGATTGCTAAAATAATAACTTAAAGACTGGCCGACGTTAAGAAGTCGGACCAAGTCAACCCAAGTTATAAGTAAACCCTGGAAAGAGGTCTGGCCAACCCTATTAAAGAGGATTACTTTAACTTAGAAGGGCCTGACATGACAAAGTCAGCTCAAAATGAAAAAGTTATAAAAGTAGTTCCTGAAAGAGACTTGACAAAGGTCCAAAAAAGAGGACTACAAAAATAACTTAGAAAGAGGATGACGCAAAGAAGTCGACCTCCTACAAACAAGTTATAAAAGTAATCCCTGAAAGAGACCTGACAAAGGTCCAAAAAAGAGGATTACAAAATAACTTAGAAGAGATCGACCTAACGAAGTTGATCTCTTACAAAAGAAAGTTACAAAAGTAGTCCCTGAAAGAGACCTGACAAAGGTCCAAAAAAGAGGATTACTAGGAATAACTTAAAAATGAAAGCTATAGCTTGGACCGACAGGAGAAGTCGGACCAACGAAAACTACAGCTTGGACCGACAAGAGAATTCAGACCAACGAAAGCTACAGCTTGGACCGACAGGAGAAGTCGGACCAACGAAAACTACAGCTTGGACCGACGAGAAAAGTCGGACCAACGAAAACTGCAGCTTGGACCGACAAGAGAAGTCGGACCAACAAAACTACTACTTGGACTGACAAGAGAAATCGAACCAAAGAAATCTAAAGAAGGACCGGCAAGAAAGTCGGACCAAAAAGAAACAAGCGCTAAAAGGGACATAGCTTTACCCAATAAGCCACCCGACAAGGCTAACGAAATTGACTAACTAAAAAGGTTTCGCCAGGAACACTAAGAGTTGTCGAACAAAAGTCGTCCTACCTCAACCAAAAAGGAGACACCATAGACAAGACGAGAGAAGGCCGAAAAGACCTCTCAAACAAATTATGCAAAAGATCGACATGATAGCATCGGTCAACTACAAATAAACTTGGAAAAGGACAACATAAGAGAAGCCGGTCATGGATTAACACTTAAAAATAGCTCAGAGATTCTGAGCAACAAGGCCCCAACATTTTCAAAGCGCATAAAGAAGTGCAAGCAAGCATGACATAAAATACCAAGCTTCAGGGTCAGACCCAAAAAAGCTTAGAAGCTACTCGATTGCGTTTGTTTTAATGGGTTGCTAAAAGTAACAAAAAAGAGTGTCATCAAAGGATACCAACCACAAAATAAAAAGTTAAAAGCCCACAAGCCAGGCCAACCACACAGATATCCAAAAACTACAGATCAGAAGACTTTTTAATAGCATCAGGAGAAGGAGGGCGAGCCTGGAGAGGAACAGCATCCACAGTACCATCGTCTCGGTTTAAGATTTGGAAGTCAGGATCAGAAATAGGAGGGCCGACCTCAGCAGGAGGAACAGTAGGAGCTGACACCTTGGCAGAAGGAACAGGGAGAGGTTCAGCATTATCATCATCCTCATCATCGGGGACAACCTTACCATCCCTGACGACATTCTCCAGGCTGAAGAGAGTGAGGTCAGCCTCGGAAGCAATAATCCGAACCTGCTCCTTCAGGTTCTCGTAAGCAGCAGTCACACTGCCAACGAGATGACCTTGGAGCTCAGAGTAATCAGCTCGGGCATTCTCCAACTCCTCCCTCAGGCGCACCACCTCCCGATAAGATGTCACATAACTGTCCTTATGTCTCATAGCCGTATCCTCGGCCAGCCTCACCGAAGCCGCCAAAGAGAGGGAACTCACCTTCTCATTCTCCAGATCCTTCTCCAACTTGGCTACCTTTACCTCAAGCTCCTCCTTAAGGCCCTTCATCCGGTCGAACTCCTGTTTAGCCTCCTCCATAAATTCCTTAGTAGCATGGAGAGGAAGATTCTGAGCAGTTCGGTACAAGGCAGCCCCCATGTACGCCATTTTAACACTGTTTCGGGTCATAAAATCCAGATGGCAAAGGATTGACACATCATCCATGGGGAGGGTAACATAGGGACCGATCTGCTGATCTACAAATTCGATTGCATTAAAATCAGGGGTGTCAAGGTTGAAGACCTCAGTTGTTTTTTGTTTCTTATTGGGAGGAGCACCAGAAGTAGTAGCTGAAGACTGTGGAGGCTCGGCCAGATGAACCCGAGGAGTCGGGATCACTTTCCTCGGCCCAGGAGAACTCGGCACGGGTGGCTTCACTTGCACTTGGGAAGATCCCTCCCCGGCCGCCTTGGCCGAGATGTTTTGAGCAACAGCAGCCTTCTTTGCCTTCTTATAGGCCTTGATGGAATCATTATTTTTTGACATCTCTGAAAGAACAGAATCAACCATAACAACAAGTTACAACATAGGAAAAGAAAAGCTCAGAAAGCAAGTTTAAAAACAAATCAGACGGTACCCAAAGCAGTTCGAACCAAAGACGGATCACTCAAGAATCTTTTTGTATCCAGATGGGGTGGTTTTCCCCACAAAAGCCCGCTCAACCTCATTAAGCATCTTCCATGTATAACGTGGCACTCTCACATTCTTTTGCCACTCTAGAGGAAAAGCAGGCTCATCATTTTCATCAAGAAAAAAAGGGCGGACCCCCTCAACAGCACGGACGCGGAAGAAATAGTTCTTAAAATCTTTAAAAGACTCATCATACATGGGAAAACTTTATGCCCCTGGGCCGACCTGAAAGAAACCCAGGAAGCTTTCTTTTTGGAGGAACCTCCAGGCTTGGCCGAGACAAAAAGATAAAGGAAAAGAGTTTCAGAAGGTGCTATGCCTAACTCTTGGCAAAGCAGTTGAAATATTTTGATAAAACCCCAGGAATTCGGATGAAGCTGGGATGGAGCAATGTTACATGACCACAACAGGTCGGTTTCAAAAGCAGTAAAAGGAAAAGTAACGTCTAACTGGCTGAAGAAGTATTCATAAACGTAAAAGAAGGGACGCTCCCCCTCGACGAAAGTAGAAAAGCAAGCCCTCTCATCGGAGTCATGAGCTACGAGTTCATAATCCCTCTCCCGGGCACTGCCACTACAAATTCTATGACGCTTCCTCAGTTCTACACAAAATTCAGCATCCACGACAGAGGCACACATTAGGACAAGGGAGTCCAGCCAATCAGACATCCCCTTAGGAACTTTGGAGGACACCTCTACAATGTTATTGCGAGAAGACATGACGCCGACTAATCCTACAAATAAGAAAAGAAGATTGAATTACTAAAAAACATCTCAGACGAGGGGCAAAATAACTCGACAAAAATGACACAGGCAAACACATAGGAAAGGAAAACCCCAAGACTCAAAACCAAAGTCCTGGGGCATCCTTTGGAGGCAGAAACAAGGCAAGGTTTCAGGAAATTCCTACAGCTTACGAAAGTCTCAAATAACCGCAAAGGAAGCAAAAACACAAAAAGCCACTATCTTTCTATAGTTTCACCAAACAAAAGGGCATAGCAAAAAAGCCGAAAGCAGGAAAATCGTCAAAGACACAACCTTTTTTTAGAAACAAAAATCATCATTTCAAATACAATCATCAAAAGCACAAGTGGAAGCGACGGCAACATGCAAAACTCTAAAGGCATCAAGCAGCAGAGAAAGTCAAAGAAATCACACAAAAAGACGAAGAAATCCCAGAACACACAACAATCAGGCACAGTAAAATAGAAAAATCCAAACTTTCTCCAAATCAGACTTTCTCTAAATCAGACAAGAAAATGACGTAGAAGAAAGGGAAGGAGAAAACCAACCTGGAACAAAAGAGAAGCTGCAAAAACTGAAGACGGGAAAATTGAATCAACCCAGAGAATTGCCAAATGACGCTATCACGCAAGGAAAGGCAGAACGATGCGGATGAAAACAGAAAGTGAGAGAGTGAAGGAAGAAGTTACGAAGGAGAGAAACCATTTTTTGATCGAAAGATTCAAAATAAAAACCAAGGGAAACGGGCAATTAAAACCAATTAATGAAGGTATTTAAAGCTTCGCGTATTCCCAAAAGTCAAAATATTAAAGGCAAAAGCGCGCGCTTTTAGAAGAAGCAAAAGAAGAAACGTTCCACATTCAAAAAGACTCTACAAAGAAAGAAATTGACAAAATGCTTGAGTTCGGCTTCACTAAAAAGGACCGAAGCCAAGGATTCGACCTCAACAAGAAAGACCGAGCTCAAGCAGGGGCACTGTTCATACCCCGGGTCGAGCTATCCGACTCGGGATGATCGGCGACAAAGCGGCCGACCTCTTCAGGTCAGACTATCCGACCTCTTCTCAAAAAGAGCTCGGCCAAATCGACAGGAAGGCCCAAGAAGGCCCAAACAGAGGAACACGACCCAAATCCAAAGGCCGTCCAAGCCTATAGAGATAAGGGCGGTTCCCTTGAAGATAAGTTGACCACAACTCAAAGATAAAGATAAGATAATATAACTAACTTATCTTATCTAGAAAAGTCACTCTACAACCACTATAAATACACTAGAGCACCCAGGTATAACTCATACTCTGATTCTACATAAAACCTATTTAATACCCATGCTAACTTAAGTATCGGAGTCTCTTGCAGGTACCTCCCACCCTCCGGTGACCAAGGATCAGCAGTGCAGCCAGTCCAACAAGTCGGATACGACAGCTCCGGCCCCCACCCACCAGCCGGACACGTCATCTCCGACCAATACAGAAGATCTCATCTGAGATCGACCTACAGTTTCAGGTAACTCTCGGAACAGTTCTAAATTTCATTTTCATCATTGCGTAATCACCTTCATTGTTCATGCATAAACCGTGTCACCTCTCCATTGCATGGTCTCCAAAGGTGAAGTTTCTGACAGAGCCCTTTAGAGATCACTTCTCCAAGTCCATAAACAGTGGAATGTTGTTGGGCTCGATTTCCAGATGGACCCAATTTTATGTAAATGTATTATGCGGACAGTCCAATACACATTGTGTCAAACAAAAAAGAATGCCAACCCATGACGCTCCAACGAATACAAGGAACAATCCCACAAGGTCCACCGCAGCGTTATCAATTTGATATTGGATTTTGATGTACCCAAATACAAATTAATTAATCTAGTATCACATTCGAAAAAATTCACAATGACATCGAACTGAAAGAAATTGAATACAACCCAAAGGGTTCACTCCAACTCGTAACCACAACAAATAATATCAAAGGGGTCAACATATCTCATGTAGAGTTCCACATACCCCTATGGAACTCCTAACTTGTCTACCCATGAAACGGCCTCACGAGTAATGCTTGCCTGCTGATATGTTGCGTGGGCACCTGTCTTGGCCTTGCAATTGTACCAATCTTGCCTCCATGAATGAATGATTTCTACTGCAACAGAATATAGTGGATTTTATGTCAAACCAACAGAGGTAACAACATTTAGGGTATTTACAAGATGTAATTCTCTATTTTCAAAAAATGTGACTAGAAATAATTAATTTCATACATAATGCTAACTATGATATCCCACTACCCATCTCCCTACACTTGACCAAAATTATTTCAGCCAGATATAACTACACTCTATATGCAAGATAACCTTAAGTGATTTCATACTACACAACTAATTAGTCCAACATTATTGCAACCACCAATCATGTTACTCTATTTGCGGTTTATCACGATAACTGATTTTATGGTTATCTACTCATTACGTCAGCTTATAACTCAACTACCAAACGATCCACTCTTCCTGCGTCCCAATTTGTTAATTTGTCTTACATACTAGTAACTACTTCTTAGTACTATATTCAAATCTGCAATACAGAAAACAATCACCGTGTTGTGATAGACGTTATTTGCTGTGCCGTTGGGGTCCAAAAACAGGTTATCACCAACGTGTTCATCGTCCTGTAATCAGAGTACTGGTTAAAAGTTGGATCCTGCATACGGATAACAAGTTTCCAAAAACACTTCGAAGGAAATATCTTACTCGGTCAGGCATGTCTAAATCATCCCCCTCGAATGCATCGTCTCTCAAATCGTGTTGTTCATTGTTATCACCCTTGGCTGGGCAGGTTCTCTTTGTATGTCTCATACCTTTGCAGCAGGTACAACGTCGCCTTTTACCATGACCTTTTTTATTTCCAAGTTTTGAAGCTCCTTTTGACTGAGCAACAAGTAGGTCCCTGACCACAGCATTTGCTTCACCGGCATGTTCGGTGCTCGGGCTAACGCCACCGTGAAATGCCTTGTAATCTAACTCAAGGTCTTTACATAAGGACTGAATTCCATGCATAGCCTTTTGGAACAACGCCAACCTTTGTGCCCCCAGGAAAAACATCCACTGCAATGCGGAATGGAGTGCCCCATGGCGGAGGATAACACCGTGTTCGCTAACGTTGCCCCAACTTTTCGTGTACTGCTCAAGGGATTTTGCATCAGTTCTCCACCTCCTCAGAACGAGCTTATCGGGTATCTCCTTCAAGTGCTCTTCCTTCATCACAAAGAACATGTGCTTGTATGGATATCCATGCTTCTTCCAGAAGTTACATTGACAACTTACTTTGCTAGTCGACCGACCGAAGGATGCCGTTATGTGCAAATTAGGTTCCTCATATTCCTCAAGGGTGTATACCATTGTATTCAATATCCTTCTTTTGTTAATCTGGTTCAAGGCACCTACCCCTTCGATCTCCTTCTTGACATCCCCAAACACTTCTCTTGTGTATACCATAGCGGCATGCCTTTCAATACTTCTCAGGCATGTTGTCATAACCGGAACCGAGTTGATGGACTGAAACTAGAGCAGCAACTCCCTATTCTGATACTCGCGGGCAACCATCTCCAAGCTCTGAACCAGCTCGTAAATTGTGTGGGTGGACTTCAAAAACTTGTTCACGTGTGCGTTAATGCCTTCGCACCTGGATGTTGTCCGATATCCTGCGCAGAACTTGTCACGCAAATAAGCACTTGCCCACATCTCCTTCTTATCATACATCTGGCATGACCATTTCTTCTCGCGTAGGCCATACATATCGGTAGCCTGCTCCCATTCGGATTCGAAGTCCTCTGTCGCCATTTCTGCATACAGCCATCTTCTAAACAACCCACATAATTCTGCATCCTTTACATTAGACGTGACGTTTTTTTCCACATGCCATGCACACAAACGATCGGTCGCAGAGGGAAGCACTTCGGAAACTACTTTTATCATAGCCTTGTCGCCGTCAGTCACAACTACAGCCGACTTTTTACCACACATGATCTCCATCAAATTCTCTAACATCCACCGATAGGAAGAAACACTTTCATCAAGCAACAACCCAAACCCAAAGATGGTGGTCTGCTTGTGATTGTTTGATCCAGAAAAAATCACGACCGGTCTCTTGTATTTGTTTTTCTTGTATGTTGAATCAAATGCCAATACATCACCAAAGTATTGGTAATCGACTCTGCTAGATCCGTTTGCCCAAATCAGATTCGCTAGCCTGTTGTCCCAAGTCACATTATATTTTGTGATTGCCATGGGGTCTAACTTCGGTTTTTCCCTCAAGATACATGACGATCGGTTTTTCTATCTGTAAAGAAATTCACAAATATAATCGCGTTGCAAGTATAGCTTCTAAACCAATAGAAAATCCTTTCGTACAAACGTTTTGGTTGTCACAAGTAACAAACCCCTTTGAAATTAATAACCGAAGTATTTAACCTCGGGTCGTCTTCTCAAGGAATTGCAGGGAGGTGTTCTTATTATTGGTTGTGAGTCTTGTAAATTGGGTTTTTTTTTTTTTAAAATAAGGAACAAGTAATGTAAAATAACAAGTCGTTAAAATAATAACTAATAAAGCTCTTGGCAATGTATGAAAATTAGAAGTCCTATCCTAGTTATCCTTATTAATGGTGATGAGAATTATATTTTGCTCCCACTTAGTCAACCTCTAACTATGAAGGTAAGTCAAGTGGATAAATCAATTTAACACCTAAAGTCCTAGTCAACTCCTAAGGAAAGACTAGAGTTATAGGAATTTAAATCAATCAGCAAAGATAACAATTATCAATCACGATGAGTTTGACAACTCAAGAGTTACCAATTAATCAACCAAAGCCAAAAGGGAAAAATCTAAATTATTTATATAAATAAAGGAAAGCAATCATAATTCTAAAATACCTCAAATTGCATTAAATAGAAATTATAATCTAACATGAAGAGTTCATAAGCCAATTTGGCTAAAAAGAGAATCAACAAGAAAAATAGAATAAACTAGTAAGCTAGAACAAATAAAAGTAGAATAGAAGTTAAATTAAAGAAACATTGAACCAGGAACTCAGAAGAAATTGTAAGTTGAAATAATAAGAAATCCTAATTCCTTTAAGAGGAATCCTAATCCTAAATCCTAAGAGAGAGGACAGAACCTCTCTCTCTAAAAACTACATCTAAATTATGAAAAGTAAATTATGAGTGTATTCATGAATGGATGTATTCTCCTACTTTATAGCCTCTAATCTGTGTTTTCTGGGCCGAGAACTGGGTCCGAAACAGCCCAGAATTCGCTGGTTTTGAATTCAAACACGCTGGTTTTTTGCCACTGCGACGCATCCACGTAGATCACGCGTTCGCGTTACTTATCGTCAGGGAAACTATGACAAATTATATATCAAATCGAAGCCCCAGACGTTAGCTTTCCAAAGCAACTAGAAACACATCATTTTGACCTCTGTAGCTCAAGTTATGACCGTTTTAGTGCGAGAAGGTCAGGCTGACAGCTTTGCAGTTCCTTCAACTTCTTGCATTCCTTCCACTTTTGCATGCTTCCTTTCCACCCTCTAAGTCATTCCTGCCCTGTAATCTCTGAAATCACTTAACACACATATCAAGACATCGAATGGTAATAAGAGAGGATTAATATTAGCAAATATAAGTCCAAAGAAGTATGTTTTCAATCATAGCACAAAATCAGGAAGGAGAATGTAAAACCATGCAAATAGTATGAATAAGTGTATGAAAGATTGATAAAATCCACTCAATTGAGCACAAGATAAACCATAAAATAATGGTTTATCAATTCACTATTGCAGAATTTGCGTCACCGTCAGCTATTTTAATACGCCGTTTTTGTCAGCGTAGTTGTAGACATCCTTCTTCAGAAACCCCAACAACGAATAGCCACCGGCCATACTAGCCATGTACCCTACAATCTTAGCTGTTGCAATACCATGTACTTGCATCCCATCTATCTGACTCATTACTATTTCCGTTAACCCACGATGATTGGCAATCAAGTGCACCATTCCTGTCGGTGTCAACTCATGGTTGTGTTCGGTGACTAGCTTCCTCACCTTCCAGCAGTTATCATTTTTGTCTAAAAAACCAATAACATTGCCTTGCAGTTAGTTCTTGTCTTTGGTTTGTGTTCCCTCCTTCTGTCAACCCTGTCATAGTGTTTACGTTCCCTCAAGCCTTTTTTGTTACAAAAAAACCTATATCTAACCAAGTTCCCCTCACAGTCTTTCCCCGAGTCACCCTTTTGCACACCGAACCCATGCATTTTTCCAAACCTCCGATAGAACTCATATGCACTCTCAATGCTGACTCAAACCTTCTTCAAAATGTCATCCACACTCAGTCCGCCAAGGTCTTCCAAGTCACAACATTCATCGTCGGCCACGACTCCTACTTCTTCGGCACGGTTGAACTCCTCGTACGCATCACTTTGAGTCCCTCGACAATCAGCATACCCCTCGCTTAAGTTCACCTCCATCTGTACCTCAACAATATATCGACTAAATCAGGACTTGCAACACCAACAAACATCTAAGGGTCCTATCCATATACTGTTGTTTGGCATTTGCTCTCATTGCATTCAAAATTCTACCTAAATTAATAGTATAATAAAAATATTTCCCCTATACACCTGATTCAATAAAAACTCAATGAATAATGCAACTACTTCTAAACACTCTTCATCTACATTTACTTCCTTCAGCAGGGGATCATAAACAACTAGTTCCATGCCTAAACAAATTACAATGAAATGCAATGCCCAAAAATAGGCTAATAAAGAAAAATAGAGACTATTCTCTCTTCAACTCCATGTTCAAGCTTGTGGGAGACCACAATCACCAGAGTAATACCATTGACATAGTCTTCATTCTTAGTTCTTATATACCTCATCCAATTTTCCACACAATGCAAAACAAACACAAAATTGATTTCTGAGACAACAAAAGCAGCAGACCAAGGTTCGGAATTTGAGCATCGATCACAGATAGTTAATTTCTATTAACTAAACAAAAACAGCAAAAAACCATTCAGAGTTTCGGCATTCTTCACAAAAAATGCATTTCCTACGGAAAATAAACAGAACAAAACCAGAAGAACAACATTCAGAGTTCCAGCAATGATCACAAAAAAATTGATTTCTGAAACAAAACAAACAAGGAAACAACAAAACAATGAAAACTGATTTTTTCCTTTCAGACGAAGACAACACGACGCATAGAATAAATCACTGATCACCAACATCTGCCAATAATCTCAAACACAACACCTAAACCGGAACAATAATTGGCCAAATAATCAAGAACAAGACCTAAATACAAATTCAAAAAAATTACCTCACAGCAATCTAACAATTTAGAAAAAAAAAAAAAACAACTATAGCCCAACAATTTAGCAAATTATCAAGTTAACAAGTCCATAGGCAGAGAATCACAACAACAACAAAAAAATTTAAAAATAACACAAGACCAACAGCACAAGAATAATTAGCAAATTAACCAGTTCACATTAATAGTTGAACTTTACCCGAAGAAACTGAGGCAAGTGGAATCATCATGCTAACATGTTTTCTACAAAGATGCTATTTGTGTAGCTACATTTTTCTGATTACTAAGATCGAATTATTCTACCTTCACATGCACTCAACTTACTAACTTTCTAAAAGCTATAAATTATAAAACCAACCAGAGATACGGTTAAAGGATTACATCGGACCCCTACAGTGCAGCCACATTAAAACATAACTATAGAATTCAAAGCTTAATATCAATATCACAGCGAAGAGAACATAGATGTTTTATACTTTAATTCTGTCTATGAAGAAAGTCCAAACCACTACCAATTCAAAATGTTACCTATTATATTAGTAATCAAAAGTTGTAGAGGTTGAAGCAGAGTATTGCTGCTGTGTGGGTGTATTGTCTGGTGGCGGATTTGGGAAACTCACGGAGGCGACAAAAGCTAGCAGTACCACATCCGGGGGTCGCTCGCGGTTTCATCCCAGCGGTCGAAGGAGACCGACGTGGCTTCCACACGAACGCAAACGCGAACTCGAACGGTAAACAGCGAGTAATGCGAACGGTGAAGGTCAATCGATCCAGGACAGAAAAGAACGGGAACGAAGGCGATCGCTGAACGCAGAGGGAACCCAGCAATGGCAACCAAACAGTGGTTTTTGAAAAGCATCTGCAAATACAGAGACAATGGACACTGAGCTCCACCAAGCATCTACGATCGGTGACCGAATAGGGGTTGAAGACCTGGAGCACGACGGGAAGCTACATTGAGGGATGGCCGGCGAACATCAGGAGTGTGCCGGAAGCTAGGGCTAGGGTATTGGTTTGGTACCAATTTGCATTGCATCAGAAGGGGGGTTGAGTCCACAAATGATGGGGGTAGAGGGTTCCTGTAGGTTAGGTTCTCTTTTTTTTTTGGGTTTTAAAAACATTAAGCCTTTGGATCATTTGTATCTGAATGGTTAAGGGCTGCAGTCCATCTCTCGCCCATTGCCTTAAATTTCCCCCCAGACCCATCCAATTTTTTCCACGGACTGAAGCGTGAATGTGAAAACAAAAAAATTACTCTATCACATTATATTTATTTTCCAATTAATTAAGTTATTAATATACCTTAACTGAGTTGTTAACAACCTCGATTTCTAAAAAGTCCTTCTGAATTGTAGGACCCGTGCCTGTACCAGCTACCTCCAGCTACGACACATGCAGAAGCGTTGAATATTTTAATAGGATAGGTGTATCTACCACGTTCAAATACGCAGCATCCTCACCTGCTGAAGAATCTTCCTCTCAGCACCATAGCAGCTCCCAAAAGTGTTGACTCTAGACTTCTTATTAGGTTCTTGAATTTTTCTACTGACGCCAATGTTCTGAAAACTGGTTCGGACCGACCGGTTGAACCGTGAACTGGAAACAAAAACGATTCGGGCAATCAGCAAAACCGCAAAATCTGAAAATTGGAATTGAACCGGTGTACCGGCCGGTAACCGGTCGGTCGAACCGAACCGTGACCCGGCCGGTTTTTTGGCTGGGTAGCAAAACGCTGCCGTTCCCGCCTTTTAAACCCTAAATCAGTAACCAAATCCCTAATTGCCTTCTCATTCATCGAGCTTTACAGAAGCTGCTTCAGAGGTGAAGTGAATTGAGAACTGAGAACGCCTCACTCTCACACGGGTCGAGCCACCGCCGTCAATCCTTCGAACAGCCACCTAATCGCGCAGCAGCCGTCGTTCCTTCGACCAGTCACCTCCGTCGCACAGCAGCCAGTTGTTCGTTGGAGCAGCCACCTCCATCGCGCAGCAGCCGTCATCCCTTCGAAGGTGCTCCACCACTGCTTGGTCACTCGGCGTCGCTGTCTCCCACTCTCCCTATTGCATGTTCTGTTGAAGCCTTGAAGGTGCCTTCGAGCTTCCAGAGTTCCAGGCAATTTTTTTTAGTTATGATTGTTTGATTCCTGATGAGTTTGATTGAGTATTTCTTTGATTTTGTGAAGCTCTGTGACATGATTGATAAACCATTATTTTATGGTTTATATTGTGTTTAATTGTGTGGTTTTATCAAATCTTTACCCACTTATTCATATGATTAGCATGTATTTACAACTCCTTCCCAAAATTTCTCCATGGTTGAAAACTTGCTTCCTAGAGACTTTTAATTATGTATTTTAATTCTCCTTTATTCCATTCGATGCCGTGATCCCTGTGTTAAGTGTTTCAGGCTTTATAGGGCATGAATGACTTGAAAATTGGAGAGGAGGCTTGCAAAAATGGAAAGAACACAAGAAATTAAGGGGATGACCAGCGAGAAGCGACGCGGACGCATGGCTCATGCGACCGCGCGAAATGGAGAAATTGTAGTGACGCACTCGCATGGATTGGAAACTGCACGAGTGACACGAATGTGTGGACGACGCGCACGCGTGGCAAGGCAAAACGCTGGATGACGCGAACACATAGATGACGCGATCGCGTGACGTGCACGATCTGCAGAATTTATAGAATTCGCTGGGAGCGATTTTGGGCCATGTTTTGACCCAGTTTTCGGTCCAGAAAAGCAGATTAGAGCCAGGGAACATGCAGAGACCAGGAGAGATTGATTCGGCATAATTTTTAGTTTTTAGATCTGACTTTACTCCTCCTCTAGGTTTTCTCTCTACACATTCATAGTTATTAGGATTTTGTTTTTATTACTTTTTGGATTGGGATATTGAGAAGAGTTATTACCTCCGCCAAGATTTCATCATTCTAGTTTGTTTTTCTTACTTGTCACTTACTCTTTCATATCCTTAATTTGTTCAGAAGTACTATTGGATTATATTTAGAATTTATTAATACAAGAACTACTTTTATTTTTAATTGATCTTTTTTATTATTATTTATCATGTCTTCCTTTATTTCCCTTTCTTATTTTGTGAAGTTTACATTCATAATGAGCGAGTAGTTTTCTAACTTGATTGGGAGTTGATTGAGAGGAGAACCTTGAGTTGGAATGCTCAAGAGTAAAATTGTAATTGGGTTTATTGTTGGATGGCTCTCTAGTCACTGACACTTTTCCTTCCCAAGGGAGATGATTAGAACTTGTGAACAGGAGTAGACTTCCAACTTGCTTGACTTTCCTCTAACCAGTAAAGGATAACTGAGCAGAAAACCTTCAATTATCAATTAATCTTGGGAGAACTCCAACAAGGATAGAACTTCCGATCAATCTACTCTCGGTCAATATTTTTATTTAAATTACATAAATTCTCTGATTTAATTTCTTGTTTATCAAACTCAAAACCATTTTGGAAAACATCTGATTAATAGAATAGCACATCTTTCTGCAACTCATTGGGAGACGACCTGGGATTCATACTCCCAGTATTTTAAATTCTAATTTTGTGACAACTCTTCTAAATTGATAAGCGGATTTTTGTTGTTTAAGAACTATACTTGCAACGTATCTCTTATATTAATTTCTTAATCCGCCAATTTCTGCCACGTCAATTTTTGGCGCCGTTGCCGGGGAGATGTAATAGAGTGCTGAGTTATTGATTGGAATTTATTTACTTGTGTTTATTTTATTTTGCTACTATGCGCTGCATGTCTTTTTCATTGAATGACGTGTTCACTTCCTGATCCAAGCTTGCCGGCGTTTGATCCTGAAATTGAAAGGACTATTTCACGTATAAGGCAAGCTCGGCGTCGGTTAGTCCTCTCCGAGGATGAATCTGAAACGTCACTTAAGAAAGAAACAAGCTCCCTTTCTACTGATTCGGTTGATTTACGTACAAGTGACATGGCAGCACCTAGGAGAGTAACTATCCAGGAAGCTGGAGCCTCTGATTTCACACTGCAGCCATATCAAGCGCATCACCCAGCGGTGGCTGTAGATTTTGAACTAAAGACTGCACTACTCAACTTGATGCCTAAGTTTCATGGCTTACCTGCTCAAGAGCCTGTCAAGCACCTTAGGGATTTCTAGGCAGCATGTTCTACTGTCAAGCGTGATGGTGCAGATGAAACTTCTATTTTGTTAAAAGCCTTTCCATTCTCTCTTGAGAGAAAGGCGAGAGAGTGGTACTACACTCAACCCGGAGCAACTGTTTCTAACTGGGATACGCTCCGAAGAGAATTTTTGAAAAAATTCTTTCTAGCTGAAGTTACTGATAAACTGAGGAAAGACATTTCCATGATTATTCAGGATGAATCCGAGACTCTCTACGAATACTGGGAGCGCTTCAACAATCTTCTGAAAGCATGCCCCCACCATATGATTGACAAGATAGTGTTGCTCGGCTATGTCACATAGGGCATGAAGCCCCAAGATAAGACCACATTGGAAAGTGCTAGTAATCGATCTATGAAAAAGTACAAGACCACTGATGAGGCATGGCAGTTGATCAGCGACTTAGCTGAATCTACTCGAAATCACAGGCAGAAACAAAGCCAGTCAAAAGCTATTGCAGAGGTATCTTCTAGCAAAGAGACTACTGCTCTGACTCAGAGTATATGTGAAATGACCAACTTACTGAAGCAGATGCAGTTGAGTCAACAACAAGCTCAGCAAGGCCAACAGTTGGTTCCACAGAGAGTGTGCAGAATCTATGCTGATTATAGTCATTATACTGATGAATGTCCGCAGCTCTAACAGGAAGTCAATACTGTAGCAGCCACTCATAACTTTTATGACCGCCCGAATCAAGGATACAATCAACAAGGAGGCAACTACAACCAAAGTGGAAACTATAACCAGAGTTGGCAAGACAACTCCAACCATGGCTGGAGGGACAACAATAACAGAGGAGGTAGAGACAATCAGGGAAATCAGAGGTGGAATAATAACAACAACAGGCAGCAGAACCAGAACCAGCCTTATAGAGCACCTTACCTGAGGTAATCCCAAGGACCACAGCACAACCAACAACAAGTTCCGTAGATCACTTATTCTAATTCCTCTCCGAATGACGAGATGTTTCAATCCATTGCGCAAGGACAAAGGAGCGTGGAAAGTTCACTTAACGGTCTGACATCCGCTATACAAGCTCTCATCTCTCAGATGGGATCATCCAATACTTCAAACACTCAACATGCAAGCTCCAGTGGAATTCCTTCTCAACCCTTACCCAATCCAAAGGGTGGCATCAATGCCGTCACCCTAAGGTCTGAAACCACACTACAAGAGAGGAATCAGGAGGAGCCAATCCCACCAGAACACGCCCCAGCTGAAGAGGTGGTGGAGGTAGAAGATGTTGAAGAGGAAGAGGACGTACAAGACATGGTTGAAGAAGAAGAAGCTCAACCACAGGAAGAAGCACCAAAAGATACAGACGCTGCAGAAAATGCCCTCCCTATTCCATTTCCACAAATTGCAAGGAAGCCTAGAAAGCAGATGGAACTTGATCCCAAAATAGTAGAAATATTCAAAAAGGTTGAGGTAACTGTTCCCCTTTTTGATGTTATTCAGCAGGTACCTAAATACACAGAGTTTCTAAAAGATTTATGTATACATAAAGACAAAATTAATGAATTAGAAACTATTCCTTTAGGTAGTTCTATATCTGCTTTAATAGGAGGTATACCTGAAAAGTGTAGTGATCCAGGTCCATGTATGGTTAACTGTACCATTGGGGGTGTGATATTTTCTGATTGCGTATGTGATTTAGGAGCGTGTGTTAGTATAATGCCTTTGTCTATATATGATACTTTGAGCCTCCCTCCCTTAAAAAGGTCGGCAGCTCGTTTTGTGTTAGCAGATAAAAGCATTATCACAGTGGTTGGAATTGCTGAAGATGTATTAGTGAGCATTAAGGGGCTCACACTTCCCATTGACTTCTATATCCTGGAAATGCCCCCTAATGACTCAGGAAGGTCATCATCAATTCTGCTTGAAGACCATTCCTGAAGACTTCAAAGTTCAAGCTGGACGCATTTTCCGGAACTTATTCTTTTGAAATAGATGGCAGAATAGTGAAATTCAGTTTAAATGAAGCTATGAAGCACCCCCAGAAGATCATTCTATCTCCTCGTGTGACATCATAGATGAAACCATGGCTGAAGTTCACCAGGAGGAATTAGAAGAGAAGTACATAGGGCAAGGTCCAAGTGTGGGGACATTTTCAAAGGACAATGAGAGCACTTTGCCATTATGACCATCTTCAGATAATCCAAAGCCTGACCATGAGTAGAAATTAGAATTAAAACCCCTCCCTCCACACCTCAAGTATGCTTACCTTGAGGACAAGTAGAAGTCTCCAGTTATCATTGCGAGGGAGCTCACTTCCCAACAAGAAGAATAGCTACTCAGTGTACTGAGAAAACATAAGAAAGCGATTGGATGGAGCCTAGCGGATATAGTAGGCATCAACCCTCAAGTTTGTGAGCACAGAATATTCCTAGAAGAGGGAGCAAAGCCTGTCCGTCAACCTCAAAGAAGATTGAATTCCACCATCTTAGAAGTTGTTAAGAAAGAAGTGACCAGGTTACTTGAAGCAGATATAATTTACCCGATCTCAGATAGCGAATGGGTCAGTCCAGTACAAGTGGTGCCCAAGAAGTCTGGAATTACAACAGTAAGAAATGAGCATGGAGAGCTTTTGACAACTAGAGTGCAGAATTCATGGAGGGTTTGCATTGACTATTGGCGTCTTAACCAAGCCACTCGCAAGGATCATTACCCCTTGCCATTCATTGATCAGATGCTTGATCGCCTGTCAGGTAAATCCCATTATTGCTTTTTAGATGGCTATACAGGCTATTTTTAAATTCATATAGCTCCTGAAGATCAGGAAAAGACTACTTTTACATGTCTTTTTGGAACATATGCTTATAAGAGAATGCCCTTTGGCTTATGCAATGCACCAGCTACTTTCCAAAGGTGCATGATGAGTCTTTTCTCTGACCTTATTGAGAACTGTATGGAGGTTTTTATGGATGATTTTAGCGTTTATGGTGATTCATTTAGCCTTTGCTTAGATAGTTTATCTAGAGTATTAGATAGATGTGTTAGTACAAACCTTGTATTGAATTTTGAAAAATATCACTTTATGGTAAAACAAGGGATTGTACTAGGACATGTTGTGTCTAATACCATTTCTGTGGATCCAGCAAAGGTGGATGTTATTTCTAGTTTACTTTATCCCTCCTCTGTGAGGGAAGTCCGTTCGTTCCTTGGCCATGTAGGCTTTTACAGGAGATTTATTAAGGACTTCAGTAAGGTAGCACTACCCTTATCCAGACTACTACAGAAAGATATTGAGTTCGAGTTCAGTGAGGATTGCAAACAAGCGTTTGATAAGCTGAAGACCGCCCTGACTTAAGCTCCAATTGTGAGAGGACCAGACTGGAGCCAGCCATTTGAAATCATGTGCGATGCCTCCAATCATGCAGTAGGAGCAGCGTTGGCTCAGCGCGAAGGTAATTATGCGTCTAAAACTTTAGATGCTGCTCGGTCTAATTACACTACTACTGAAAAAGAGCTCTTAGCTATTGTTTTCGCTCTTGATAAATTCCGAGCCTATTTACTTGGTACTAAAGTAGTAGTGTACTCAGACCACGCAGCCCTAAAGTATTTATTACCTAAGAAGGAGTCCAAACCGAGGCTTATACGTTGGATATTGCTACTACAAGAATTTAATTTAGAAATTAAGGATAGGAGTGGTAACCAGAATCTAGTGGCAGACCACTTGAGTCACCTTGAGCACATTAAGAATACCTCCGCTCCTATAAATGATAATTTCCCATTCGACAACTTACAAGCAGTATCTGAAGTAGTCCTTTGGTATGCGCCTGTAGCTAATTATCTAGTCAGCCACACTTTTCCTCCAAACTTTACTAAGCATCAAAGAGACAAGCTGAAAAGCGAGTCCAAATATTATATATGGAATGACCCATATTTATGGAGATGTGGCGCTGACCAGGTAATTAGACGATGTGTGCCTCAATCAGAATTCCAGTCCATTTTAGAGGCCTGCCACTCATCTGAGAGTGGAGGACATTTTGGCCCCCAAAGAACAGCTAGAAAAATTTTAGACTGTGGATTTTGGTGGCCTACTCTTTATAAAGACACTGCTGAATTTTGTAAATCTTGTTCCCCATGCCAAAGGTTTGGTAATATATCCAAGCAAGATGAGATGCCTCAACCGATTATGCTTTTCTGTGAAATTTTTGATGTGTGGGGCATTGACTTCATGGGTCCATTTCCAAATTCTAATGGTTACTTTTATATATTGTTAGCTGTGGATTACGTTTCTAAATGGGTGGAAGCAATTCCTACCCGCACTGATGATGCTAACACTGTTGTTTCCTTTGTTAGAAACCATATCATCTATCGTTTTGGATCACCACGAGCAATCGTGAGCGATCAAGGCACCCATTTTTGTAACAGGAGACTAACAGGATTACTGAAGAAGCATGGGATAATTCATAAAGTGGCAACAACCTACCATCCCCAGACTAATGGGCAAGCCGAGGTGTCCAACAAAGAGATAAAGTGTATATTGCAGAAGATAGTCAAACCTCATAGAAGAGATTGGAGCACCAGACTACAAGATACACTCTGGGCATACAGAACGGCATACAAGACACTCATTGGGATTAGTCCCTTCCACCTAGTTTATGGAAAAGCCTGTCACCTCCCAGTTGAGTTAGAGCACAAAGCCTTTTGGGCAGTGAAGGAGTGCAACATGGGATTTGAGAAAGCCAGAGCTGAAAGGAAGTTGCAACTGCAAGAATTAGAAAGCCTTCGCCTAGAAGCTTATGAGAACTCAAGGCTGTACAAGGAAAAGATGAAGGCTGTGCATGATAAGCACATCAAGAGGAGAGAGTTCCAACCTGGGAACTTAGTCCTCTTTTACAACTCTAGACTGAGGCTCATGCCAGGCAAGTTGAGATCAAGATGGGAAGGTCTATATAGAGTAGAGAAGGCCGAGCTATACGGAGTTTTCCACCTAAGTCATCCTTCAAGCTCTGAATTCATCAAAGTTAATGGACATCACTTGAAGCTATATCATGGTGAGAAGATAAATAAAAACATGGAGCTAGAGATCTTCCTCTTGGAGGATCCACCAACAGCAGAAGACTGAGCTAGTGGAGTGTCCAACTTAAGGACGTTAAAGCAAAGTCCTCGGTGGGAGACAACCCACCATGGTATGATCATTCCTTTCTTTCTCCTTAGTTTTTTTTCTTTCATTAACTCTTCTCATTATTAGCACATATAGTTTGCATCTTCATGTGCATATTTGCATAATAAAAAAAGAAGATAAGAGAGAGGAGGAAAGCGGCATGCGACGCGACAGCGTCACCGACGCGTCCGCGTCGTATTGGCCCTAGGAAGAAGAGCAAACTTAACAAAGAGTCACGCGAAAGCGCGGCTGGCGGCGTGCCTTTGGCACAACTTGATCCACGTGACCGCATCTCTGATGTGTCCGCGTCATGTGGGAAAAATGCCTCCCACGCGTCCGCGTCAAGCACGCGGACGCGTGCCCTGGAAATCGACGTAAGAAAGGGTATATGGCAGAATGTTACGCTGGACCGGGGCTGGAATGATGCTAGTCGCACAAGCCCTACCACGTGAACGCGTGCCTCACGCGTCCGCGTCATTTTCCACCACGCGATCTTCCACCACGCGAACACGTCATCTTGAAATTTGGCAACAATGAGTTTCGAACAGAGAGTTGTGCGGGCGCGAGGCTGCCCTCACGCCAGTAGCACAGAACTTGTCATCCGCGTCAATTCATATACGCGCTACTCGCGCGAACGCGTAACCCACGCGTCCGCGTCGCTTGCGCCGCACAACATACCCATACCTGCCAAAATATCTTATCTTTTTCTTCCCCAAATCTTACTTTTTCTTTTCCCTTCCTCTTTCCCCCTTCTTCTTCTTTCTTCCTTATTTCTCACTTTCTACTTTCTCTCTCTCACCACCATTATCAAGGTTTTTCTTTTCTTCTTCCCTCCTTACTTTTCTATTCTTCTTCTTGTTTTTATGTTTTCTTTTTTTTTCTTTTTACTTTCATTATCCATGTTTTCTTTTTCTTTTAATTGGTGTTGGAAATTTATTTGGGTCATTGTTTCTTATGATATGCTTGTGGATTATTACAGAATTGTTTGACAATTATATATTAATTTTTAAGGGTTGCTTGCATGTTCAATTTAATACTTTCAATAGCTTATTCACCATGCATGCTATGTATTTGTGAAAACGCCCATATGGCATTGTGCACTATTTTTAGATTTCTTTCATTCTACTACTCTATATGCTTGCTTTTCACAAAATCCTTTTTATATTATATTATTTAAATATAATTGTTATTACAAACAGGTTATTAGTTTGAAAGGCTTGGTAATCTAACTTGGACATTTAATGCTTGATCTATGCTACTCATGCCTTTGCCGGCATGCCAATAAACACCTTGCATTTAATTGTCATCATATGCACTTGCTATATTTCCGTTGATGATTTTTCACATGTAGTCATGACCATGTGTTAACATCATTCATCTTTAATGTGCATTGATTACCACATTTCCCGTTCCCTTCCCTGCTCTAACCCTTGAAGTTTTAACATCCTTACTATTTCCCTTTCAGGATGGCCACCAAGAAAGAAAAAGAGAAAGCTACTCCCAAACCACTAGCAAGAAGAGGAACAAAAAGAGCATTAGCAGCAGAGCCATCTTCAACTGCAGTTAAGCCCTCAACAAAACGAATTAAGAGGATTATAAAGGTTGATGAAAAAGAGAAAGCCTTCCCAGCAAAGGACACTGCACGATTTCCCAACTGCTACTGTGAGCAGATGTTCCCCATCCTGGCAATAAGGAATTACAGCAACGAATACCTGCTTATCCTCCCGACCCGTATTGCTGAATTTGTTTAGCCACGGATCGAACACAGACACTGGGGATTCCTAAAAAGACAGCCACGACAGGTTAATCTCTCATGGGTAGTCGAGTTCTACTCTAATTTCCACTTGCCAACCCTGCAGTCTGTCTATGCCCGTCAGAAGCAAATCCCATTACAGAAGAGGCCATTCAGCGAGCTTTAGATCTTCCCCCTGCTTCAGAAGGATTGGACGCATTCCAAGAAGCCTTACTCAAGAGCCAGACATACCAATTTGACTGGGATGCCGTTCTCAGAGTTATCGCACAACCTGGCAGCGGATGGATCTACTGATACCATCGATCCCGACCCAAAGGGATATCGGCTTCAGCACTTACCTTGGAGGCTCGCGTATGGGCACAGATTATGTCCCATTACGTATTTCCGAACACTCATGAGTCCTCCTTCACTGCAGACATGGCTGTTTTACTCTGGTGTATCCTTACAGACCAGCCTCTAAACCTACCAAGACACATCCAGAATGCCATGGGACACGTACAAATTGCGGGCAACTTACCTTTTCCCGCCTTGGTCTCAGATCTTGTCTCAGCCGGAGTCTCCTACAGAGTTGGGGACACCAAAGCCATGCTTCCAAGGGATGACCAATACGTCCCTAACAGAAAATATCTCAGGCCACCAACAGCCGCTACTAGCCAGTCCGCAGAACAAGCTACAGACATTCCCCTGATGCGGGTGGAAACTTTCTCTCAACAAATTTCCTTCGGCAAGTGTACCGAATTTGTCGTCAAGTAAAAACTCACAATAGAGTGAGGTTGAATCCCATAGGGATTGATTGATCAAGCAACTTTAATTAGAAGAATGTTCTAGTTGAGCGAATCCAGAATTTGGGTTGAGAGTTGCAGAAAATAAAATGGCGGGAATGTAAATAACAGAAAAGTAAATGCTAGAATTAAAGAACTGGAAGTAAATGACTAAAAATAAATTGCAGAATTGTAAATGGGAATGGGGGATTTGCTCATAAAAGTAAATGGCAGAAATTAAAGAGAATGGGTAAGATCAGATATGGGGAGTTCATTGGGCTCAGGAGATGTTGCAATTCTCTGGATCAAGTTCATTTTCATCTCTTCCTCAATCAATGCACTCATTGATCTCCTTGGCAATGTTAATTGATTGAATTACAATTTCTTGCAATTCAATCTCTCAAATCTTGATCAATAGCCAATTCCATGGTCAATTGCTCATGAGAAGAGATGAAGTATGGTCACTGATTATACCACATGCATTTCCCAAATCAAGTATTGAGAGGGTTATAGTCACATACCCATCCAAACCCAATTTGGTCCAGCATGAGAAAGTATTTCTAGCTTGATCTCTTCATTCCTCTTTCAAGGTTCAGAAGAGATCCAAGTTTAGATAGCTTCTTTTCCAAGATAACTACCCAATTTGATGAAGATCGAAAGCTTTCAAGTAAAATCAAGAGAAAAAATAGAAGAAGAATAATGAAAATTAGTATTGATCCATCAAATAAGCTCCCTAACCCAATGAAAGGGGTTTAGTTGTTCATAGCTCTAGAAAATGAAAACAAAGATGGAGAATACATCATAAAACTAGAAGAATGCAGAGAAGGTAAAATACAGAGAGTAGTTCTCTTTCCAACTTCCAGCCTCCTTTCAACAATTCAAAGCTACTCCTATATATACTACTTTTCTCAGCTTCTAGTTGGCTCTTCAAGTCTTGGGCCTTTAGATCTTGAGTTTGAAGCAGTTCTCTTCTTCATTTGGGCTTGGCTTTACTTGCAGAGAGAAAGTGTGAAGTGGGCAGAGACTTTAGCTCAGGATGTTAGGGGTGTTAACGTTTAGTGAAAATATGAGTTCGAGAACGTTAGTGACACTCAACATTGTCACTAACGTTCCAAGGTGCCCCTATGTCTCACGTTAGAGTCCACGTTAACTTAGTTAACGTGGACTCTAACGTGGCCACTTATGAGCATTTGCCAACGTTATTGACAATGTTAAGTGTGACTAACGTTGGCTCAACTTCCCCTCTCCATGTTAGATTTCACGTTAACTTAGTTAACGTGGACTCTAACGTGGCCACTTATGAGCATTTGCCAACGTTATTGACAATGTTAAGTGTGACTAACGTTGGCTCAACTTCCCCTCTCCATGTTAGATTTCACGTTAACTTAGTTAACGTGGACTCTAACGTGGCCACTTATGAGCATTTGCCAACGTTATTGACAATGTTAAGTGTGACTAACGTTGGCTCAACTTCCCCTCTCCATGTTAGATTTCACGTTAACTTAGTTAACGTGGACTCTAACGTGGCCACTTATGAGCATTTGCCAACGTTATTGACAATGTTAAGTGTGACTAACGTTGGCTCAACTTCCCCTCTCCATGTTAGATTTCACGTTACCTTAGTTAACGTGTCTCTTAACGTGGTCAATGATGGCTTCGAGAGCATTATTGGCAATCACTTTTCTCATTAACTTTGCAAGTTACCTCCCATTCCTTGCTTCCTTTGGTCCTGAAATCAAGCAATAGAGTGCATCAAAGTTCTAGTCCAAGTCATGGGCAATGCAACATATAATTTGTCACTAAACTCATGCAAAATCCTCATGAAATAATGTAAAATGTATGCTTGAATCAAGGTGTAAGTGAATATCTACCCAAAACTAGCTTATTTCCTAAGGGAATGCATGAAACTAGCCTAAAAACAGTAAAGAAAAGGTCAGTGAAACTGACCAAGATGCCTTGGCATCACAACACCAAACTTAAAGCTTGCTTGTCCCTAAGCAAGTACTGGAACAAGAGAATGATGAATGGAATGCCAAGAGAGATGAGTCATTCTTGTGGAAGTCATATCACTGATTTTATGGTGGTTTCATGCATAGCAACTTAGGTTCATTCCTTTACTGGCTTTCAGACCTTTATCATGTCCTAAAACATTCACCTTGCTTACATCCCATGAGACTTTTATTCATTGATCCCTTTATTGTCATTTCAGAGCTTATTGTGTTCTTAGGCTAAGTGCTCTGTAAGGGGGCAAATTTTTAAGATAAGCTTTCAGCCAACACTCCCGAACCAGTTGGTTCACGGTGCTAGGTGTTGAAGCACCCCTAAGGACTTACTCCCTCAAGTCTCTCCCCCATACATACACACCACAGGCATATAGTTCATTTATTTTCCTTCTTGAGACCTTGGTGTCCAGCACCTCTTTGGGTTACTAAATGCTCTGTGGTGAGGGTTACTCTTGATAATGGACTTTCAGCGGATAATCCCGGGTTAGTTAACCCAAGTTACCAAGTGATAAAGCACCCCTAAGAGCTTATTCATTCAAGTAAATCCCTCACACAGGAACACCACAGACACATATCTTAAGATCAAAACCATTGGTGCCTAGCCTTATTGCTTACTCTTAATGGCCTCCTGGAATTGGTGCATGTCCAAGGTCTGTTGTGCTTGACCCTCTAAGACTTGTCCTTCTACTACTTGAGGGGCTGTCCTCTTCCTTTGCTTCCGCTGAGGCAGAGGGGATGCTGCAGCATTCATCCTTCGTACAGTTATTGGGATGCCTTCCTTTATCCACATGGGGTTCTCATCTTCAAAAACCTCCCCAGCTTTCTTGCATATTCGGTAAATAGTGCTGGGGTAACCTAACATTCCTCTTGAGTCGCTTTTCTCTGCCATCTTTCTAATACATTCAGCTATGAGTTCATGAACCTTGATTTCTCCTCCCTTCAGTATACAATGCACCATCGTGGCTCTCTTGACATTCACCTCCGAGTTGTTTGCAGCTGGGAGAATAGACCTTCTCACTAGCTCAAACCACCCCTTGGCTTCAGGAGTGAGATCTGTTCTCTTGATGAACTTTGGTTTATTTCTCGCACCCCTTTCCCAGTCAGCTCCTGGTACACAAATATCTTGTAGAATCTGGTCATAATTGGGGTTGTCCAATCTTGAGTGATAGCTTTCTTCTTCAAACTGTATAGACCGTAGCTTCAATGCCCTCATGACACTCATGGGACCAAAGTCCACCATCTTTCCTCTTACAAAGCTTGTATAGGACTCATCCTTCTTATCATATCGAACCGCATTTGCATAAAATTCTCTTATGAGGTTTGCATTCACCTTAATGACTGGATCAGTGAGGAGCTCCCATCTTCTCCTTTCTATCTTTTCTGTGATTTTGGGGCACTCAGTCTTCTTAACTTGAAATCCCAGCTCATAAATGATTTCCTTATCAACCATCCACCCGTATTGCAATGCATGATGCAAGCTTCTAAATCTCTTTTCATCATATGGGTGTTCTTCCATGGGTTCCTTTCCCTTCCTTCTTTTAGAACCCGAAGACGCCATGAATGATAGTTATTATGTGAAGGTGGCAAAGTTGTGGAGATCTTTGGTTGTTTAGGGTTTTATTGCAATGAAGAGAGTGAGGTGGGAAAAAGGTTTTTAATGGGGTAGGAAGTGTCTTGTACCGAAATGGAGAGTGGTGAAGAGTGGGTAGTGACAATGAAGGTGGGTACGGAACAAGGGTCATCTATATAGAGAAGTTGTGAGAGAATGGAGGGTGTGGATTGATGGGGTAGTTACTTGATGGACGGTTGGGGTGATGCATGGATAAAAGACAAGGATCATCACTCTATGAATGAGATTGCTCGGTCTTTTAGGGGTCCCATTTTTCCAATGTTGCATGGCAACATTTTCCAATGCATTCCCCTTTCGGAACAAGTGTGTAGTCCCTCCTTTTGTGGTGTCCGAACCTTCTTTGTTTAACTGTCCAATCACTCTCCTTTAACGTCCCTTTTCCTTTTTCCTATAAAGATTTAAAATAAGGAAATTAATATCATAAAAATCAAACTCTACGGCTAGAATAATAAAGAGAAGAAAAAGAGTTTGTTTATTTATGAATTTCAACTAACTAACTACTTGTGTATCCTTATAGGCAGATTGATGGCACCATGGGGTGACACCAAACTTAGTTTGAAGCATTGTGATGAAAAGTTTTTGTTCAAAGTTCCCAAGACTAGCATGCATCTTGGTTTGCTTTGAGCACCAAACTTGTTCCTCACTATATACTGCACAATAAGGACTTCACCAAGTGTTTGTCAAGTTTGGATTGAAATTCATAAACATTGATTTTTTTTACTATTTTCTAAAAACATATAAAACATGGGTTGCCTCCCATGAAGCGCTTCTTTAGCGTCACTAGCTTGACGTTTTTCCTTCATCAGGGTGGTTGGTAGTGCTTAAAGTCCTCCCCTCTTGCTGTGAACTTATATCCATTGGTTGGATCAATGATCTCCACATGTTCCAGGGAAAGAACTCTGTTGATAGTGAAGACCTTAGGTAACTGAGATGGTACAGTGGGGAGATTAGGGGGAATGTTTGGGAAGTAAGCTGAGACAACTCTATCCCCTGGAGAGAAGTCTTCAGTAGGGATCTTCTTGTTCCTCCACTGCTGGCCCCCAAATCACATAGTGCTCTATCGAACATAGTTTCACCTATGGCACAAGGGATGTGAAAACTCCCTGGGTCTTTTCTTTTTGTAGGCAACTCAGGTTGAATAAGGGCACTACATTCCTTGTTCATCACTATAGTTTGGCCTCCTTTGAGTGAGCTTTTTCTGGGAAGAAGTTCCTTCATATATTTGATGAATGCAGGCATTTGTTGAATTGCCTTGATGAATGGTATGTTTACATGCAGAGATGCAAACAAGTCTAGGAACCTTGAGTATATTCTCTTTTCCACAGCACCATTGAGCAGTTGAGGGAAGGGTGCATAGAGATTCAGCAGCTTTTGTTGTGAGATTTCTGGTTTTTGGTGATCTCTATCCTCCTCCTTTATTGAGTTGTCTTCAGGTTGTTTGAAAGGTTTGCCTTTCTTGTCTTCAGTCTCTTGATCACTTGTAGTGACCATTTTGCAATCTTCCCATCTTACTTTCTTTGCTTCTCCTTTGGGGTTTTTCTCCGTGTCACTTGGGAAGCTATCGGTAGGTTTGGGAATCTTCTCAGCTAAACATCCCCCCTGGAATTCCAGCTTCCTAATGGTCTCTCCCTGGTTCTTAATATTGGCTCGCACCTCCTCTTTGAACACCTTATTTTCTTGAATCTCTTGGCATATTCCTTCAAGTAAGGTTTCAATCTTAGAGAGCTTGTCATCAATTGATGGTTGATTCGGAGCAGATGTGCTGTTTTGGTTTTGATAGGCGTGTGGAGAATTGTTGTTGTTGGGGTGTTGAGATGTCCTCTGTGTGAATTGTTGGTGAGCTGCATTGTTGTTGGAGTTGTAACGTCTCTGGTCTTGGTTTTGATCTTGCTGACTTCCCCACCCAAAGTTTGGGTGGTTTCTCCATCCAGGGTTGTAGGTCTTGGAGTATGGATCATAGTTTTGCCTTGGTGAATTCCCAATGTAGTTGGCTTGCTCCTGACTACCCTCTGCTTCTTCATTCACTCCTTCTTGGGTTGTCGATGAAGTGGAGATTAGTGCTACTTGGTTCCTCTCCATCTTCTTGGTGAGGTCAGCCAGCTGCTGGGTAATGAGCTTGTTTTGGGTCAACAGAGCATCTACATTGTTTAGCTCCATTACTCCTCTTGTGTTCCCTCTTTTGGAAGCATAGAAGTAGTCGTTCTCTGCTACTGTTTCAATAACATCTATGGCTTCCTCAATAGTCTTCTTCTTTTTCAAAGATCCTCTGAATGAATGGTCTACGGCCTTCTTTGACTCATAAGAGAGCCCTTCATAGAAAATATGCAGCTGCACTCATTCATTGAACATGTCAGGTGGACACCTCCTTGTGAGGTCCTTAAACCTCTCCCATGCTTCATATAGAGTCTCACCATCTTGTTGCCTGAAAGTTTGGACCTCGGCTCTCAGCCTATTGATTCGTTGAGGAGGGTAAAATCTTGCTAAGACTTTGTTCACCACGTCTTCCCAAGTTGTCAAGCTTTCCCTTGGGAAAGATTCCAGCCACTTGGCTGCCTTGTCCTTGAGTGAGAATGGAAATAAGAGCAGTCTGTAGGCGTCAAGATGAACACCATTAGACTTCACTGTGTCACATATTCTCAGGAAGGTGGTTAAATGTTGATTGGGGTCTTCTTGAACACCTCCTCCAAACGAACAGTTGTTCTGAACAAGGGTGATGAGCTGTGGTTTAAGTTCGAAGTTGTTGGCATGGATTGTTGGCTTTTGGATGCTACTTTCACAATTGTCTGGGTTTGGATTGATGTAAGAGCCCAAAACTCTTCTATCCTCCCCAGCATGATTTACTCTACCTCCTCCCCCATGGTTGTGATCCTCTTCTTCATGATGGTTTTCCATGTTGTCTTCCATGTTTGGTTCAAAGAATTCCTCTTCTTCCTCAGCACCAACCACTTTCTTTCCTCTTGCCTCCCTCCTTAATCTAAGGAAGGTCCTCTCAGGTTCAGAATCGAAGGAAGTTGAAGCCCCGCTTCTTCTCCCTGTCATACAACCATCAAGTGCAAGCAAGAAAAGATAGGTGCAGAAAGTATTTTTGTCAGAATTACTGTTAGTTGTGGGTGATGCAATATATCAAACAGTTAGTGGGTTAGCAAACAGAATTGAAAATAACAAAAAAAAAAAACAAAAGAGTAGAGGGGGAAGGGAAGAAGTTTAACTAAAACAGAAAGTAAATCACTCAAACAGAAAATGAAATTCACAAAATAAAATGCTCAATCTAGTGATCTTCCAATTTAATCATTGTTGATGCACAATCAATCCCCAGCAACGGCGCCATAAACTTGATACGGGTGGAAACTGTCTCTCAACAAATTTCCTTCGGCAAGTGTACCGAATTTGTCGTCAAGTAAAAACTCACAATAGAGTGAGGTCGAACCCCACAGGGATTGATTGATCAAGCAACTTTAATTAGAAGAATGTTCTAGTTGAGCGAATCCAGAATTTGGGTTGAGAGTTGCA
>NC_029792.2:41084220-41091672 GCF_000816755.2 Arachis ipaensis
AATTTAATCTCTCAAATCTTGATCAATAGCCAATTCCTTGGTTAATTGCTCATGAGAAGAGATGAAGTATGGTCACTGATTATACCACATGCATTTCCCAAATCAAGTATTGAGAGGGTTATAGTCACATACCCATCCAAACCCAATTTGGTCCAGCATGAGAAAGCATTTCTAGCTTGATCTCTTCATTCCTCTTTCAAGGTTCAGAAGAGATCCAAGTTTGGATAGCTTCTTTTCCAAGATAACTACCCAATTGGATGAAGATCGAAAGCTTTCAAGTAAAATCAAGAGAAAAGATAGAAGAAGAATAATGAAAATTAGTATTGATCCATCAAATTACAACAGAGCTCCCTAACCCAATGAAAGGGGTTTAGTTGTTCATAGCTCTAGAAAATGAAAACAAAGATGGAGAATACATCATAAAACTAGAAAAATGCAGAGAAGGTAAAATACAGAGAGTAGTTCTCTTTCCAACTTCCAGCCTCCTTTCAACAATTCAAAGCTACTCCTATATATACTACTTTTCTCAGCTTCTAGTTGGCTCTTCAAGTCTTGGGCCTTTGGATCTTGAGTTTGAAGCAGTTCTCTTCTTCATTTGGGCTTGGCTTTAGTTGCAGAGAGAAAGTGTAAAGTGGGCATAGACTTTAGCTCAGGACGTTAGGGGTGTTAACGTTTAGTGAAAATATGAGTTCGAGAACGTTAGTGACAATCAACTTTCTCACTAACGTTCCTAAGTAAAAGCCATGTTAACTTCAACGTTAGTGGCACAAACGTTTCCAATAACGTTGCCTCTAAGTCCTTCGCACACGTTATTGAGACTTAACATTCCCAATAACTTTAAAAAGCCCCCTTTGTTCCCACGTTAGAGCCCACGTTAACTTAGTTAACGTGGCTCCTTAACGTGCACTTGCCATCCTTCGAGAACGTTAGTGACACTCAACATTGTCACTAACGTTCTAAGGTGCCCCTATGTCTCACGTTAGAGTCCACGTTAACTAGGTTAACGTGGCTTCTAACGTGGCCATGCTTAGCCATCCCCAACGTTAGTGACAATGTTGAATGTCACTAACGTTGGCGTTTCTCCCCCCTTCTAACGTTAGAGGCCACGTTAACTAAGTTAACATGGACTCTAACGTGGCCACTTATGAGCATTTGCCAACGTTAGTGACAATGTTAAGTGTCACTAACGTTGGCTCAACTTCCCCTCTCCACGTTAGATTTCACGTTAACTTAGTTAACGTGACTCTTAACGTGGTCAATGATGGCTTCGAGAGCGTTATTGGCAATCACTTTTCTCATTAACTTTGCAAGTTACCTCCCATTCCTTGCTTCCTTTGGTCCTGAAATCAAGCAATAGAGCGCATCAAAGTTCTAGTCCAAGTCATGGGCAATGAAACATATAATTTGTCACTAAACTCATGCAAAATCCTTATGAAATAATGTAAAATGTACAATGTATGCTTGAATCAAGGTGTAAGTGAATATCTACCCAAAACTAGCTTATTTCCTAAGGGAATGCATGAAACTAGCCTAAAAACAGTAAAGAAAAGGTCAGTGAAACTGGCCAAGATGCCCCGGCATCATCCCCCTTCCATGCCAGAAGCACCTTCAACAAGTCAGCTGCTCCATCAAATAGTGGAAAGGTTGGACCGGCAAGACTAGAAAGCGAAGCTACGAGAGTGCCACAACCAGCGCCGATTCAAATACCTCAAGGAGCTACTCACAGGCAACCACAGACCTGACAATGACCCAGATACTCCGGACTTCACTTCCTTTACCAGCACAGGGAACCATGACGGTCCCGACTGTGGAGATACTGCTACCAGCCCACCTTTGTTCCTGACAGATGGCACCGAGGACGGTGCAAGGCCTTAAGTGTGGGGAGGTCGGTCAGTACCTGACTTCCGGAGGTAATTTCTCTTTCTTAACACCAATAAAATAGGATAAATTGCATAGTAATAGGTTAGTTGCATGCATGTTCTACTTGATTGAAAAGATAATAAGTTTCTTCTAAGACCCTATTTTATTTTAGAACAAAAATTTCACTAATTTTAATCAAAACTTTTATGTTAAATTTGCTTGAAGTTGTATTTGGAACATAGTTTCAAAAAGCTAAGAACACACAACCCGTAAGATTTGAGCTTAGTTACATGGTTACATTATTTAACCATAAATATTTCATTCTTGTGTGTTTACTTCTCTATGATTGTAATCTATATTTTGTTTCATCCTATATGTCCAATGTTTAATATATTTATATGCTTGCATATGATTGAGGCTATTATTTGTTTAGCTCACTTATCTAAATTAAGCCTACCCCTTAAGTTACCTTTGTTAGCCACTTTGAGCCTTTAAATCCCATTTGTTCTGTACTTTATCACATCACTAGCCTTAAGCGAAAAAATAATTATATATCTCAATTGAATCTTTGGTTAGCTTAAGATAGAATTGTGTGTTAATTGAGTATGGGAAGATTGTGGGAACAAAAGATAATAAGAGAATGTGTCATGATAAGATAATGAGAATTTGGGTACCTACTCATGTGAGACTATAAAAATTAAAAATCCATGTGCATTGATAAGCTATGTTTATTTTCATGTTCAAAAAAAATTTTAATTTAAAAAATTTTTCAATAAATGAAAAAGGGAACAAAATTACCCCAATGTTAAGTTAAAATTCAAAGATCAATACAGATATGATAAAATTAAAATAAAGTTGATACATGAGTATGGAATGTGGAAGGAAAATTTTGGGTAGCTAGGTATGAAATTTAAAGTTATATAGAATATACATATATGATCATGTGAGAGCTTGGGTTAATTAAAGATTCAATCTATAAGCTCAGTTAGCCATATAAGGGGTATACTTCCAACAAGAATAACTTGAGCTACAGAGCTCCAAATGAGATGATTCAAAAAGAAATGGAAAGTAGGAATTGAGAGCTTTCCAAGCATATATGTCACTGCATGGTGGACACTAGAATTGAGGGAGAAAACTGTCCCGCAATATGCATAAACGAATATGGTGGCAACCTGCAGTGAGGCCAACTGACCTCTGCACCTTCGACGGAGTATAACTCGAGCTGTAGAGCTCCAAATGATGTGCTTCCAACGGCATTGGAAAGTAGACATCCAGGGCTTTCTAACAATGTATAATAATATGTGGTGGACAATACGTTTGAGCCTCCAAAACTGGCGTTTTCGACCACGTTTGAGGCAAACTTTACCTCAAACGTTGGGCACCAAAGCCAGCGACCCTGTCCTCTTCAAAGGAGCATAACTTGAGTTGTAGATGTCCAATTGAGGTGATTCCAATTGAGTTAGAAATTTGACATTCAGAGCTTTCCAACCATATATAATAGTCTATAGTGGACATAAAATTGGCAACGTTGACAAGAGGACAAAGTAGCGCCACATACATGCACTAGGGGAGGCCAACGTTGGAGCAAAAGTTTGACCCCTAACTTTTGCCCCAATGTTGGTATCAGCAAAAGAAGGTGGCTGATGTGAAAAGTTGGAGTAAAATTTTGCCTCAAACTTTTACTCAAACTTTTACTCAAGCTTTCATGATTCCAAACCCGGTTCAATTCGGTTCTTCTCCAAACTCCAAGAGCAATCAACCAAGGCCTCTATCAACCCAATTCCATCAAGAGCAAGGGCCCAATTGACACCACTCAAAGGCACAAGAGATAGTTAGAATAGAAATTTCATTTTAATTGTAATTTGTTTTTATTTTGTAAAAATGCCTATATAAGGCATCATTCTCATTTTAGAAAGTAGGCCCGAATAGAGTGAATAGGGAGGCAAGCTCCACTAGGGAGCATTAGGAATACAGAACTCTCTCTCTTTAGTTTTTTTTTGTTTTGAATCTTGGGTTGAGAATTGAAGAAATTCTGTTTCAATCTCAACTTGAGAATTCTCTCTGTTTTCCTCTTCTGCAAACTTTCAGTGAATTGCAATTTGAATTAAAACTCTCTTTACTGCTTTCATCTCTATTTCTTCTGCAAATTATCATCTCTATTTCTTCTGCAAATTGTTTACTGTTGGATCAAGGAAGGAATTGAGATCTAGACTTGGTCTCTAGTCTCATCCAATCCCTGAGATCTTCAACTTTCCTTTAGTTATTGCAATTGAGCTGCATTTCATTTTCTGTTCGGTTCCTCAATTCAATTTACATTAAGCCTGCTGCAATTCTTATTTACTTTCCTGCACGTGTGTTCCTCTGCATTTTACATTTGAGCCACTGTGATCTGAATTTACTTTTCATGCAATTTTAATTTCCTTGCAATTGTTCTAAGCTTTGATTTACTGCTTTCATTTAATTTCCCTGCACCCAGTCCCCTTTACTTTCATGCAATTTACTTTTCTTGCAATTTAAGATTCTTGCTATTTTACTTCCTTGTTCTTTAAGTTACTGTCCAATTTACTTTTTGCACTTTAATTTTCCTTGTCATTTACTTTCTGCTGCATCAATTATCACACAAATGTTAGCTTGACTAAACTAATCACCCACTAAAGTTGCTTGATCCATCAATCCCTGTGGGATCGACCTCACTTCCGTGAGTTTTATTACTTGATACGACCTGGTGCACTTGCCGGTTAGTTCTGGGTGTTTTGGAGGAATTCGTTTCTTCCACAAAAATATCCCATCAATCACGGATAAGTACACCAAACTTAGAGGTTTGCTTGTCCTCAAGCAAAAAGAAAAGAAGGGAGAGGGAGAGAAGGAGAGCTAGGTGCAATGGTGGATGGGAGGGGAGGGAGGCCGAACCCATATTTAAAGGGAGAGGGGGGTGGGTTTTTGAAAATAGGGAGGAAGATAAGATAGAAGATATGATTTTTAAGAAAATTTTAAGTATGATAAGAAAAGATATAATTTAAAATTGAAGAGATATGAAAGATATTTGAAAAAGATAGATTTGGATTTTTGAAAAAGATAGTATGGAGATTTGAAAAAGATATTGATTAGTTGAAAAGATTTTTGAATGAAAAGAGATAGATTTGCTTTGAAAATTTTGAAAAAGAGTTGAATTGGATTGAAAAAAGGATTTGTGCTTATGGATTAAGATACATTTTATATTTTTAAAATAGGGTTTTTAGAAATTAGGGATTTTAGAAATCAGGGTTCTTAACATGTTTATGCAAGAAATCATGAATTGAAACATGAAAATTAAATTTAGAATGAAAAATATGAAGTAAAAACGAATTCACCTCCTCCCCACCATCCTGGCGTCTGAACGCCTAAACGCTGCAAGTTTTGGGCGTTCAATGCCCAAATGCTGCCTCTCCTGGGCGTTCAACGCCCAGCTGTTGCTTCTTTCTGGCGTTGAACGCTAGGAACTCCTTTGTCACTGGGCATTTTTCTGAACGCCCAGGATGCTGTAAATCTGACGTTAAACGCCCAGATGGCTATCCTTACTGGCGTTCAACGCCCAGTGGATGCTTCTTTTGGGCGTTGAACGCCCAAAACAGACTTTTACTGGCGTTTTCTTGCCAGTGAGCTCTTTTTCTCTGTTTTGTGTGCAGAATCCTTCTGTAGCTCTGTGAACTTATACAATTGACTCTTTACCTTAGTATCAGTGAAAAAATAAAATCAAGAATAGGGCAAAATGCGTAGAGGAAGTGATGCCCCATGGCTGGGTTGCCTCCCAGCAAGTGCTTCTTTATTGTCTTTAGCTGGACCTTGCTGAGCTTTTAATCTAGCTTCAGCCTTGAGCACTCTTGCTCAACATTGCCTTCAAGATAGTGCTTGATTCTCTGTCCATTAACAATGAACTTCTTATCAGAATCAATATCTTGAAGCTCCACATAACCATATGGTGATACACTTGTAATCACATATGGTCCCCTCCACCGGGACTTCAGTTTCCCGGGGAATAGCCTGAGCCTAGAGTTAAACAACAGGACCTTTTGTCCTGGTTCAAAGATTCTAGATGACAGCTTTCTGTCATGCCCCTTTTTTTATTTTTCTTTATAAAGATTGGCATTTTCGAAAGCAGTGAATTTGAATTCCTCTAGCTCATTTAGCTGGAGCAATCTTTTTTCTCCAGCTAATTTGGCATCAAAGTTTAGGAATCTGGTTGCCCAGTAGGATTTATGTTCCAGTTCCACGGGCAGGTGACATGCCTTACCATACACAAGTTGGTATGGAGAGGTCCCTATAGGAGTCTTGAATGCTGTTCTGTATGCCCACAGAGCATCATCCAAGCTTCTTTCCCAATACTTTCTACGGGTACTTACAGTCCGTTCTAGGATTCTTTTTAGCTCTCTGTTAGAGACTTCAGCTTGCCCATTAGTCTGTGGATGATATGAAGTCGCCACCTTGTGGCGAATCCCATACCGGACCATGGCAGAGTAAAGCTGTTTGTTGCAGAAGTGAGTGCCCCCATCACTGATTAGTACTCTAGGGACCCCAAACCTGCTGAAGATATATTTCTAGAGGAACATCAGCACTGTTTTAGTATCATTAGTGGGTGTTGCAACGGCCTCTACCCATTTTGATACGTAGTCAACTGCCACCAGAATGTAAGTGTTTGAGTATGATAGTGGGAAAGGTCCCATGAAGTCAATTCCCCATACGTCGAACAACTCAATCTCCAAGATTCCTTGTTGAGGCATGGCGTAACCATGGGGCAGATTACCAGCTCTTTGGCAACTGTCACAGTTACGTACAAACTCTCGGGAATCTCTATAGAGTGTGGGCCAATAGAAACCACATTGGAGGACCTTGGTGGCTGTCCGCTTACCTCTGAAATGGCCTCCATATTGTGATCCATGGCAATGACATAGGATCCTCTGTGCTTCTTCTCTAGGCACACATCTCCGGATTATTCTGTCTGCACATCTCTTAAAGAGATAGGGTTCATCCCACAAGTAGTACTTTGCATCAGTGATTAGTTTTTTCTTTTGTTGCCTGTTATACTCTTTGGGTATGAACTTTGCAGCTTTATAGTTCGCAATGTCTGCAAACCATGGTGCTTCCTGAATGGCAAATAAATGCTCATCTGGAAAGGTCTCAGAGATCTCAAGAGAGGGGAGGGACGTCCCTTCTACTGGCTCTATCCGGGACAGATGATCAGCCACTTGGTTTTCTGTCCATTTTCTGTCTCTTATTTCTATATCAAACTCTTGCAGAAGCAACACCCATCTTATGAGCCTGGGTTTTGAATCCTGCTTTGTGAGTAGATATTTAAGAGCAGCATGGTCAGTATACACAATCACCTTTGATCCTACTAAGTATGATCTAAACTTGTCAATGGCATAAACCACTGCAAGCAATTCTTTTTCTGTGGTTGTGTAATTTTTCTGGGCATCATTTAAAACGCGGCTGGCATAATAAATGACATGCAGAAGCTTGTCATGCCTCTGTCCAAGTACTGCACCAATGGCGTGATCACTGGCATCACACATTAGCTCAAATGGTAATGTCCAGTCTGGTGCAGAAATAACTAGT
>NC_029792.2:41091738-41104067 GCF_000816755.2 Arachis ipaensis
CTTCTGTAAGCAAACACTCCGGATGGACATGTGAATGTTGTTTTCTCTTGATCCTGGGGATCTACTGCAATCTGGTTATAGCCTGAGTAGCCATCCAAAAAGCAGTAATAATCATGATCTGCCAGTCTTCCTATCATCTGGTCTATTAACGGTAAAGGAAAATGATCCTTTCTGGTGGTTGTATTGAGCCTTCTATAGTCAATACACATGCACCACCCTGTAACTGTTCTTGTAGGAACCATTTCATTCTTTTCATTATGAACCACTGTCATGCCCCCCTTTTTGGGGACAACTTGAACAGGGCTCACCCAGGGGCTATCAGAAATAGGATAAATTATCCCAGCCTCCAGTAATTTGGTGACCTCTTTCTGCACCACTTCTTTCATGGCTGGATTTAGCCGCCTCTGTGGTTGAACCACTGGTTTGGCATTATCCTCCAATAAGATTAAGTGGTTGAAGAAGCCTTTTTAGATGGGTTGTTATCAGCACTTGTGTGTGTCTGATCCCTCACTGGCAATGGAGTGCCAGAGTTAGAAGCTAGAGTGACGTTAGACGCCAGCTCCTCATCTGTTCTTGGCGTTTGAACGCCAGAACTGTGCTTCTTTTTGGCGTTCAACGCCAGATCCTTGCTTGTTTCTGGCGTTGAACGCCAGTCCTGAGCATGGTCTGGGCATTCAGCGCCAGCCTTCCACCCAACTTCTGGCGTTTTAACGCCAGAATTATTTTTCCCTGGGCTCTTACTGTCCTCAGATGGATTTTGGGTGGTTTGCTCATTTCTTGGTTTCCTGCTGCTTTGAAGTGGGGTATTTAGTGCTTTCCCACTTCTTAATTGAACTGCTTGGCATTCTTCTGTTATTTGTTCTGACAGCTACTGCTTTGTTTGCTTTAATTGTACTTCCATGTTTATATTAGCCATCCTTGTCTCTTGTAGTTTATCCTTGAATTCAGCCAACTGCTTTGTTAGAAAATCCAATTGCTGATTGAATTCAGCAGCTTCCTCTGCAGGACTGAGTTCAGGAGTTACTATTTTAGCCTCTTCTTTCATGGAAGAGTCACTGCTTAGGTACAGATGCTGATTTCTAGCAACTGTATCAATGAGCTCTTGAACTTCTTCAATTGTCTTTCTCATGTGGATAGATCCACCAGCTGAGCAATCTAAAGAGATCTGAGCTCTTTCTGTAAGCCCATAATAGAAGAGGTCTAACTGAACCCACTCTGAAAACATTTCAGAGGGGCATTTTCGTAGCATCTCTCTGTATCTCTCCCAGGCATCATAAAGGGATTCATTATCTCCTTGTTTAAAGCCTTGGATGTCCAGCCTTAGCTGTGTCATCCATTTTGGAGGAAAGTATTGATTCAGGAATTTTTCTGTCAGCTGTTTCCATGTCCTTATGCTAGCCTTAGGTTGGTTATTTAACCACCTCTTGGCTTGGTCTTTTACAGCAAATAGAAACAGTAATAATCTGTAGACATCCTGATCTACTTCCTTATCATGTACTGTGTCAGCAATTTGTAAAAACTGTGCCAGAAACTCTGTAGGTTCTTCCTGTGAAAGACCGAAATACTGGCAAATACTACTGACTCCAATGGAGGGTATGCAAATACTACTCCCATATGAAGCAGTAGAGGGGTTAGCATATGACCCCAGAGTCATCCTGGACTGTTCATTTCCACTTAGATCCATGATGGAGAAAGGGAGATGATGTAAAATAAAAAATTTATTTTTGTTTGTTTATTTATTTATTTAATTATTTCGAAGATAAAATAAATTAAAATAAAATAAATAAAAATAGGTGAATATTTTTGAAAAAATGAGGAGAGAGAAAGTGGTCAGAAAGTTTTGAAAAAGATATGAATTGAAAAAGATTTTAAATTTTGAAAAAAAAAATCTGAATTATAAAAATAATTTTCGAAAATTTGTTTTTTAAAAATAGAGAGAAAAGATATTTTTGAATTTAAAGAGGAAAGAGAGAAACAATAAGATAGCCCAAGATTTAAAATTTTTAGATCTAATGCTCCTTGTTTTCGAAAATTCTGGAGGGAAAATACCAAGGAACACCAAACTTAAAAAATTTAAGATCAAGACGCAAGGAAAACTCAAGAACACTTTGAAGACTCGCAAGAACACAAGAACATGAAGAAAGAACACCAAACTTAAAATTTTTAGAAAACCAAAATAAAATTTTTGAAAAACAAAGGAAAACCAACCAGAAAACACCAAACTTAAAGTTTGGCACGAGATTTAATAGAAAAATTATTTTTAAAAAAATTTTTTGAAAAGAAAATAAAAGACTCTGACCCAAAAGACAAAAATTTCCTAATCTAAGCAACAAGATTCACCGTCAGTTGTTCAAACGCAAACAATCCCCGGCAACGGCGCCAAAAATTTGGTGCACGAATTGTAAATCACACTTTTTACAACTCGTACCACTAACCAGTAAGTGCACTGGGTTGTCCAAGTAATACCTTACGTGAGTAAGGGTCGATCCCACGGAGATTGTTGGCTTGAAGCAATCTATAGTTATCTTGTAACTCTTAGTCAGGAAAACAATAAAATAATTCACTTATCAAATTTGATTGCAAGGAATAAAAGGGCAGAACACAAATTATACTTGTATGCACTGATGGAGAGTATGTTGGAGTTTTGGAGATGCTTTGTCTTCTGAAATTCTGCTTTTCTCTGTTTTTTGATTCACGCATGCACGTCCTCCTATGGCAAGCTGCGTGTTGGGGGATCACCGTTGTCAATGGCTACCATCCATCCTTCCAGTGAAAAGGGTCCAGGTGCGCTGTCACCGCACGGCTAATCATCTGCAGGTTCTCAGTCGTACCGGAATAGGATTTACTATCCTTTTGCATCTGTCACTACGCCCAGCACTCGCGAGTTTGAAGCTCGTCACAGTCATTCAATCCCTGAATCCTACTCAGAATACCACAGACAAGGTTTAGACTTTTCGGATTCTCTTGAATGCTGCCATCAATCTAGCTTATACCACGAAGATTCCGATTAAGAGATCTAAGAGATATTCATTTATTCTATGGTGGAACGTAAGTGGTTGTCAGGCACACATTCATGGAGGAATGATGATGATTGTCACGTTCATCACATTCATATTGAAGTTCGAATGGATATCTTAGATAGGAACACACATGTTTGAATGGAAAACAGAAATACTTGCATTAATTCATCGAGACACAACAGAGCTCCTCACCCCCAACAATGGAGTTTAGAAACTCATGCCATCAAAAGGTACAAAGTTCAGATCTAAAATGTCATGAGATACAAAACAAGTATCTAAAAGTTCTTTAAATACTAGACTAGTAAACTAGGTTTACAGAAAATGAGTAAACTGAGATGGATGGTGCAGAAATCCACTTCTGGGGCCCACTTGGTGTGTGCTGGGGCTGAGACTTAAGCTAATCAC
This sequence comes from Arachis ipaensis, assembly GCF_000816755.2. NCBI lineage: Eukaryota > Viridiplantae > Streptophyta > Magnoliopsida > Fabales > Fabaceae > Arachis > Arachis ipaensis. The sequence goes on from NC_029792.2 coordinate 41,095,164, forward strand.
GTGCATAGGGCTGTTTTGGGCGTTCGACGCCAGCTTTGGATCCTTTTCTGGCGTTGAACTCTAACTTGTAACTTGTTTCTGGCGCTGGACGCCAGACAGCAGCATGGAACTGGCGTTGAACTTCAGTTTACGTTGTCTATCCTTGAGCAAAGTATAAACTATTATATATTGCTGGAAAGTCCTGGATGTCTACTTTCCAATGCAATTGGAAGCGCATCATTTGGAGTTCTGTAGTTCCAGAAAAGCCACTTTGAGTGCAGAGAGGTCAGAATCCAACAGCATCAGCAGTCCTTTTTCAGCCTGAATCAGATTTTTGCTCAGCTCCCTCAATTTCAGCCAGAAAATACCTGAATCACAGAAAAACACACAAACTCATAGTAAAGTCTAGAAATATGAATTTTGCCTAAAAACTACTAAAAATAAACTAAAAACTAACTAAAACACACTAAAAACTATATGAAATTAACCCCAAAAAGCGTATAAAATATCCGCTCATCAGCTACCTTCTTGCATTTTTATCTATTGTTACTGTATAAGAATTGAATTAGTGGAATTTGATTTGTGATTGTCTTGAAGAGCTTATTTACTTTTAACCAAGTGGACAAGAATCATATAGTTGCATTCACATGTATAGGTTGCATTGCATTGCATGAGTTTTACATGTTCCTACTCATTTATCTTATCTCCTTCAACTAAGCATGAGGACATGCTAATGTTTAAGTGTGGGGAGGTTGATAAACCATTATTTTATGGTTTATATTGTGTTTAATTGTGTGGTTTTATCAAATCTTTACCCACTTATTCATATGATTAGCATGTATTTACAACTCCTTCCCAAAATTTCTCCATGGTTGAAAACTTGCTTCCTAGAGACTTTTAATTATGTATTTTAATTCTCCTTTATTCCATTTGATGCCATGATCCCTGTGTTAAGTGTTTCAGGCTTTATAGGGCATGAATGACTTGGAAATTGGAGAGGAGGCTTCCAAAAATGGAAGGAATACAAGAAATTAAGGGGATGACCAACGAGAAGCGACACGGACGCATGGGTCACGCGACCGCGCGAAATGGAGAAATCGTAGTGATGCGCTCGTGTGCCTGACACGAACGCATGGATTGGAAACTGCATGAGTGACGCGAATGTGTAGACGACGCGCACGCGTGGCAAGGCAAAACGTTGGATGACGGGAACGCGTGGATGACGCAATCGCGTGACGTGCGCGATCTACAGAATTTGCAGAATTCACTGGGGGCGATTTTGGGCCATGTTTTAACCCAATTTTCGGCCCAGAAAAGCAGATTAGAGCCAGGGAACATGCAGAGACTAGGAGAGATCGATTCGGCATAATTTTTAGTTTTTAGATCTGACTTTACTCCTCCTCTAGGTTTTCTCTCTACACATTCATAGTTCTTAGGATTTTGTTTTTATTGCTTTTTGGATTGAGATATTGAGAAGAGTTATTACCTCCGCCAAGACTTGATCATTCTAGTTTGTTTTCCTTACTTGTCACTTACTCTTTCATATCCTTAATTTGTTCAGAATTACTATTGGATTATTTTTAGAATTTATTAATACAAGAACTACTTTTATTTTTAATTGACCTTTTTGATTATTATTTATCATGTCTTCCTTTATTTCCCTTTCTTATTTTGTGAAGTTTACATTCATAATGAGCGAGTAGTTTTCTAACTTGATTGGGAGTTGATTGAGAGGAGAATCTTGAGTTGGAATGCTCAAGAATAAAATTGTAATTGGGTTTATTGTTGGATGGCTCTCTAGTCACTGACACTATTCCTTCCCAAGGGAGAGGATTAGAACTTGTGAACAGGAGTAGACTTCCAACTTGCTTGACTTTCCTCTAACCAGTAAAGGATAACTGAGCAGAACAACCTTCAATTATCAATTAATCTTGGGAGAACTCCAACAAGGATAGAACTTCCGATCAATCTACTCCCGGTCAAGATTTTTATTTAAATTACATAAATTCTCTGATTTAATTTCCTGTTTATCAAACTCAAAACCATTTTGGAAAACATCTGATTAATAGAATAGCACATCTTTCTGCAACTCGTTGGGAGACGACCTGGGATTCATACTCCCAGTATTTTAAATTCTAATTTTGTGACAACTCTTCTAAATTGATAAGCGGATTTTTGTTGGTTAAGAACTGTACTTGCAACGTATCTCTTATATTAATTTCTTAATCCGCCAATTTTCGCCACGTCAATGATGAACTCTGAAACTGTGAACTTTGAAATTGTGAAGTGTGAACTCTGTCTCCCTATTTTATTTTTCTTTGAAATGTGTAGCGTGAAACTGTGAACTGATTCAACTGATCCTACTAAATTGAACTGTGAACTTTGGTTAATAATTGTTGTTTACTGATGACTGAAACTGAACTGATTTTGCTTTGTTTACTGAACTGGATTTTGTTGTTTGTTGAATAATTGTGAATAATTTTGAATAATTTTGGATGTTGTTTGTTGTAAACTTGAGAGTTGAGATTATTGGGTTGGATTGCTGGTAATGTTTAGGTATGGATGAAAGTATCAACTAAGAACTACCTAGGAATAATAATGCTGAAAGTAATTCTGCTTTGGTGCATGAAATCACAATTACACTTTTGCAATTCCACACAACTAACCAGCAAGTGCACTGGGTCGTCCAAGTAATACCTTACGTGAGTAAGGGTCGATCCCACGGAGATTGTCGGCTTGAAGCAAGCTATGATTATCTTGTAACACTTAGTCAGGATATCAATAGAAATTCTCAGTTTTAATTGGAATGAGTAAAAGAACATGAATTGAATGATACTTGTTATGCAGTAATGGAAAACATGTTGAGGTTTTGGAGATGCTCTGTCTTCTGAATCTCTGCTTTCCTACTATCTTCTTCTTCACGCACGCAAAGCTCCTTCCATGGCAAGCTGTATGTTGGTGGATCACCGTTGTCAATGGCTACCATCCATCCTCTCAGTGAAAATGGTCCAAATGCGCTGTCACCGCACGGCTAATCATCTGTTGGTTCTCACTCATGTTGGAATAGAATCCATTAATTCTTTTGCGTCTGTCACTACGCCCAACACTCGTGAGTTGAAGCTCGTCACAGTCATCCCTTCCCAGATCCTACTCGGAATACCACAAACAAGGTTTAGACTTTCCGGATCTCAGGAATGGCCGCCAATAATTCTAGCCTATACCACGAAGACTCTGATCGTGAACCAGGAGGCTAAGAGATACACACTCAAGCTAGTGTAGATAGAACGGAGGTGGTTGTCAAGCACGCGTTCATAGGTGAGAATGATGATGAGTGTCATGGATCATCACATTCATCAGGGTGAAGTGCGAGTGAATATCTTAGAATAGAAACAAGCGTGATTGAATGAAAAACAGTAGTAATTGCATTAATTCATCGAAACACAGCAGAGCTCCTCACCCCCAACCATGGGGTTTAGAGACTCATGCCGTTAGAAATACAATGTGAAGTGTAAAAATGTCATGAGGTACATAGTAAGTCTCTAAAAGTAGTTTTTATACTAAACTAGTGACCTAGGGTTATAGAAAATAAGTAACTAAGTTCAGATAGTGCAGAAATCCACTTTCGGGGCCCACTTGGTATGGGCTTGGGCTGAGCATTGAGCTTTACACGTGTAGAGGCTTCTCTTGGAGTTAAACGCCAGGTCGCAGCCTGTTTGTGGCGTTTAACTCTGGATTGTAACCTGTTTCTGGCGTTTAATTTCAGAATAGGACAGGAAGTAGGCGTTTAAACGCCAGTTTGCGTCGTCAAAACTCAGAAAACGTATGGACTATTATATATTGCTGGAAAGCCCTGGATGTCTACTTTTCAACGCAATTGAGAGTGTGCCAATTGGGTTTCTGTAGCTCCAGAAAATCCATTTCGAGTGCAGGGAGGTCAGAATCCAACAGCATCTGCAGTCCTTTTTCAGCCTTTGAATAAGATTTTTGCTCAGGTCCCTCAATTTCAGCCAGAAAATACCTGAAATCATAGAAAATCACACAAACTCATAGTAAAGTCCAGAAATGTGATTTTTGCATAAAAACTAATAAAAATATACTAAAAAGTAGCTAAATCTTACTAAAAACTATATGAAAATACCCCCAAAAAGCGTATAAAATATTCGCTCATCACAACACCAAACTTAAACTGTTGCTTGTCCTCAAGCAAATAGATAAATAAAATAGGATAAAAAGAAAATCAAGAGGCAATAACATCTCAGAGTTTTACATGAAGCTCAAATTCTCATTAGATGAGCGGGACTAGTAGCTTTTTGCTTCTGAACAGTTTCGGCCCCTCAATTTATCCTTTGAAGTTCAGAATGATTGGCATCTATAGGAACTCAGAATTCAGAAAGTGTTATTGATTCTCCTAGTTTAGTATGTTGATTCTTGAACACAGCTACTTTATAAGTCTTGGCCGTGGCCTTAAGCACTTTGTTTTCCAGTATTACCACCGGATACATAAATGTCACAGACACATAACTGGGTGAACCTTTTCAGATTGTGACTTAGCTTTGCTAATGTCCCCAGTTAGAGGTGTCCAGAGTTCTTAAGCACACTCTTTTTGCTTTGGACCATGACTTTAACCGCTCAGTCTCAAGTTTTTCACTTGACACCTTCACGCCACAAGCACATGGTTAGGGACAGCTTGGTTTAGCCGCTTAGGCCAGGATTTTATTCCTTTAGGCCTTCCTATCCATTAATGCTCAAAGCCTTGGATCCTTTTACCGTTGCCTTTTGGTTTAAAGGGTTATTGGATTTTTGCTCTTGCCTTTTGGTTTAAAGAGCTTTTGGCTTTTTTCTGCTTGCTTTCCCTCTCTCTCTTTTTTTTTTTCGCAAGCCTTGTTCTTCACTGGTTTTTCTTGCTTCAAGAATCAATTTTATGATTTTTCAGATTATCAATAACATTTCTCCTTTTTCATTATTCTTTCAAGAGCCAACAATTTTAACATTCAAAAACAACAAATTCAAAAGACATATGCACTGTTCAAGCATTCATTCAGAAGACAAAAAGTATTGCCACCACATATAAATAAAGCGAATTTTTCTTATTAAGAACTCGAAAATAAAACTGCCTCCTTATTCTAAAAATCTGCTATTTTATTCATGTTTAATGATGATGAGAAAAATAAATTATAGCTTACTTGGAGATAATAAAATAAAAACTAAAAATAAAAATAAAGATATTAATTACTACTATTCAAGTGATTGCTAAGGTAGATCTCTAATAGCAAAAGTTATCACAGAGTTAAGATTAGGACTCAACAACCTTTATTTTGGGAGATGGATGCTCTTTTAATCTGTGGAGTGTCTGGCCCTTCAAGAGACAGCTTCTGGGGCTTCAGCTCCTGTAGCTCATGCCCTTGCTTCTCATGTTCCTTCAGCAGTTTACAGAGCATGCTATTTTGAACTCGCTGTTCTTCTTTCAGTTGATCCATAGCTTATTGCAGCTTAGTGACAGAGGCTTCTAGGCGGGTCCAGTAGTCAATCTGAGGGATTTCTGGGAGGAACTCCTGTACCCTCCTTTTGATGGAGTTATCTTTCACTTGTTGTCCTTTTATTGACTTTTTGGTGATTGGGTGCTCGACTGAAATATACTCATCCACTCCCATCTTTACCCCAGCATCCTTGCATAGCAGAGATATTAAGCTTGGGTAAGCCAATTTGGCTTCTTTGGAGTTCTTGTTTGCAATTGTGTAGAGCTCACACGAAATCAGATCTTGAACCTCCACTTCCTTTCCCTGCATAATACAATGGATCATTATTGCTCTTTTGAGAGTAACTTCAGAGTGGTTACTGGTGGGCAGTATGGAACGCCCAATGAAGTCCAGCCAGCCCCTAGCGACTGGTTTGAGATCCCCTCTCTTAAGTTACTTTGGGACACCCTTTGTGTTGGTTGTTCACTTGGTTCCAGGGATGCATATGTCCTTCAGAACTTGGTCCAAGCGCTTATCTGATCTCATCATTCTCTTACTGAAGAAGTCTGGGTCATCTTGTAGTTGCTGCAGCTTGAAGATCTCTCTTATTTTGTCAAGGTGGAAATAAATAGCTTTCCCTCTGACCAGGGTTCGAAAGGTGTAAAAGGCGGTTTCAGTCCTTCTCTGCTTATCTGTTTGCCATACATTTGAGTAGAATTCCTAAACCATGTTTCTTCCCACCTTTGTCTCAGGATTAGCTAGGATTTTCCAGCCCCTTTTTCGAATTTGCTCTTGGATCTCTGGATATTCGTCTTCTTTCAGATCGAATTTAACTTCCGGGATCACTGACCTTAGACCCATGATTTTGTAGTAATGGTCTGCATGTTCTTTTGTTAAGAACCTCTCTTGATTCCAAAGTGGTTTTGGATTATTCTCTTTCTTCCCTCTTGAAGTGGTTTGTTTTCCCTTGGGGGCCATGACCTTAGTAAGTCTTGGCTTGGTGATCACGGAAAAACACACTAAACTTAGAGGTTTGCTTGTCCTCAAGAAAAAGAAAGGAAAGGAGATGAATAGAAGGTGAGCCACATTCGAATGGTGGAGGAGAGGGGGAGGCCGAGTTTGAATTTATAAGTGAGGGGGTGGGTTTGAAAAATTTGAAAAAGATATGATAGAAGATATGATTTGTAAAAGATAAATATGATATGAAAAATATGAAATTTTAAAATTGAAAAAGATATGATGGATTTGAAAAAAGATAAATCTGAATTAAAAAAGATAATAGGATAGTTTGGAAAGATATGAGAAGAATTAAAAAAAGATTGATGAATTTAAAAAAAAAAAGATTTGAAAAGGAATTGAAGAAGATTTGAAAAAGATTTTTAGGATTAGAAAAAGTTAATATATATATGGATGAAATCATGAAATTATGGAAGAAATCATGAAAATTTGTAACATGTTTATGCAAGAAATTGAAAGATGATAATTTGTAACATGTTTATGCAAGAAATTATGGATGAAATCATGAAAATTTGAAAAAAACTGAGTTGGAAACAAAACTTCCTCTCCTCCACAATCCTGGCGTTAAACGCCCAATTGTTGCTTGTTTTGGGCGTTTAACGCCCAGCTGATGCTGCCTTTGGGCATTTAACGCCCAGCTGTTGCTTCTGGTTGGCGTTAAACGCCAGAAATCCTTTGTCACTGGGCGTTTTTCTAAACGCCCAGGATGATGCAGTTCTGGCGTTAAACGCCCAGAATGGTATCCATTCTGGCATTTAACACCCAGAGAGGTATCCTTACTGGCGTTAAACGCCCAGTAGATGCTTCTTTGGGTGTTTAACGCCCAAAATACCCCTTATTGGCGTTTTTGTGCCAGTGAGCTCATTTTCTCTGCTTTATGCTCTGAATTCTTCTGTAACTCTGTGAAATCTTGCAATACTTAATTAATCTTAAAGATAATTTATATCAAACTCATATAATTATTATTTGCATAATAAATAAACATTGCTAATGGCTGGGTTGCCTCCCAGCAAGTGCTTCTTTATTGTCTTTAGCTGGACCTTACTGAGCTTTTAATCTAGTCTCAGCTTTGAGCATTCTTGCTCAAAATGACCTTCAAGATAATGCTTGATTCTTTGTCCATTAACAATGAACTTCTTATTAGAATCAATGTCTTGAAGCTCCACATAGCCATATGGTGACACACTTGTAATCACATATGGTCCCCTCCACCGGGATTTTAGTTTCCCAGGGAATAATCTAAGCCTAGAGTTAAATAGTAGAACCTTTTGTCGTGGTTCAAATACTCTGGGTGACAGCTTCTTATCATGCCACCTTTTTGCTTTCTCCTTGTAAATTTTTGTATTCTCGAAAGCATTGAGTCTGAATTCCTCTAGCTCATTTAACTAGAGTAATCTCTTCTCTCCAGCTAACTTAGCATCCAGGTTTAGGAATCTGGTTGCCCAGTAGGCCTTATATTCCAGTTCCATGGGCAGATGACAGGCCTTCCCATACACAAGCTGGTATGGAGAGGTTTCTATAGGAGTCTTGAATGCTGTTCTGTATGCTCACAGAGCATCATCCAAGCTTTTTGCTCAATCCCTTCTACGGGTAATTACAGTCCGTTCTAGGATTCTTTTTAGTTCTCTATTAGAGACTTCAGCTTGGCCATTTGTCTGTGGATGATATGGAGTTGCTACTTTGTGGCTAATTTCATATCGGACCATAGCAGAGTAAAGCTGTTTATTGCAGAAATGAGTGCCCCCATCACTGATTAGTGCTCTAGGGACACCAAACCTGCTGAGGATATATTTCTGGAGAAACTTCAGTACTATCTTAGTATCATTAGTGGGTGTTGCAATTGCCTCTACCCATTTAGATACATAGTCTACTGCCACCAGAATATATGTGTTTGAGTATGATGGTGGGAAAGGCCCCATGAAGTCAATACTCATACATCAAACAACTCAATCTCCAAGATCCCTTGTTGAGGCATGGCGTAACCATGGGGCAGATTACCAGCTCTCTGGTAACTGTCACAGTTACGTACAATCTCTCGGGAGTCTCTATAGAGAGTAGGCCAGTAGAAGCCACATTGGAGAACCTTGGTGGCTGTTCGCTCACCTCTGAAATGGCCTCCATATTGTGACCCATGGCAATGCCATAAGATCTTCTGTGCCTCTTCCTTGGGCATACATCTACGGATTATTCCATCTGCACATCTCTTAAAGAGATATGGTTCATCCCATAAGTAGTATTTTGCATCAGAAATCAATTTCTTTATTTGCTGCCTGCTATACTCTTTGGGTATGAATATTATAGATTTATAGTTTGCAATGTCTACAAACCATGGTGTTTCCTAAATGGCAAATAATTGCTCATCCGGAAAGGTTTCAGAGATCTCAAGAGAGGGTTGGGATGTCCCGTCTACTGGCTCTATCCGGGACAGATGATCAGCCACTTGGTTCTCTGT